>NC_057799.1:412003240-412033979 GCF_018294505.1 Triticum aestivum | reverse complement strand
GGCCCGCACCTCCTCCGGCCGCCGCCGTCTCCCTCCGTCTTCGGCAGCCCGCCAGCCCCGCCTCGGTTCGTGTGCTTGCCAGAACCAGATCCAGCGAGGTTGACTTTCCCCCCCGAAATCCTCCAAGTCCCGAAGTTCCAACATTATGTGCTCATGTTCATCGCATCATATCTCATTGAAAACTGCTCCGCTTTCGTGCATGATATATCGAAATGTTCGTCTCGAGATGCTCTTCATTTTGTTCCATTGTGCCATGCTCGTTTGAGTTCATCTTGATGCCCAAATCTCTGGTGCAAGAGTGCTATATGATGTTTACTGCTGTTATTTATCAGAACTTGGAGTTTTGTTATTTTTGTTGCATGTGATGTGTGCATCTTATGGGCATGAGCTCTACAGGTGTTTTGATCTATGCCATGCCATCTTTACAGAGGTGTATGCCATGTATTTTTGTGATCTATGTGGTGACTAGCACAAGCATGCAAACTAGGCTTCGTGATGTTTCTGTTTTCAGGGATTAGAATTCTCCTAAGTCTGTTACTGCTGTTATTTTGTTGCCATGTATCCATGTGTCTACAGAGAGATCCATGCTTCTTTTGGGCATGTTCAGTAAGGTTGTTTTGTATATATAGTTGTGTTCTATCCATCCATGCCCCTGTTTGCAATTATGAAGTGCCATAGCATGTCTTAATCTTGCTCTACTTTTGACATAAAATATTCCTGGCAGATTGTTAACATGATATTCAATTTTCCCAAGGTTGTTGTAGTTGATCCATACATGCTATGAACTTGCTCTTGCCATGGTTAGCTTCATAAACATGCCGCCATTCTGTAGGTATGCTTTTGTTGGCATGCATTGCTTCGTGGTGAGTGAATCATGCTCACCAAGATGCCCTCATAATTTCTGTTAATGCCATGCTCTGTTTTTCTATAAATAGCATGACTCAATCTTGCTCTACTTTTGCTATAAAAATATTTCTGGCAGATTGTTTACGTGTTATTCAATTTTGCCAAGCTTGTTGTAGTTGATCCATATACGCTATGCTTTTGTTCTTGCTATGGATATCTTCATAAACATGCCATCTTGCTGTAGGTATGCTTGTTTTGTCATGCATTGCTTTGTGACGAGTGCATCAAGCTCACCAAGATGCCTTCATATTATTGTTTCTGCCATGCTCTGTTTTCTGCTAAGTCTGAAACCTGTTAACGAAACTTGCTATGTTTACATGGGTGCCATCATATCTTCTGATCCTTTTTGGCTCATCGTCATTAAGGGACTTTTGTTCTATGCATTTAGTAGATTCATGCCATGCCTTGTTTTTCTATGTTAAGTTCCTGTAGCATGTGTTTATCTTGCTCTGAACATTGCTACATGATGCTGTTTCAGCCATGTTCAGTATTTTAACCAAGTCTGTGAACCTGATATCTTTTGCACTTTTTCCATGCTTGTTTGAACCTGTTATGGTGTGATCTAGCCGTAGCTCAGTGTTCATCTTTTGTCAAGCATCTCCTGTAGATCACTGTCATATGCGTTGTTGCTATGTTGGAGTGCTGTAGCATAGTTACTTGATGTATTCTAAGTGCTATCATGCTGTTAATCGCAGATTCGTGTCATTCTTGTTTTGCTTGCCATTTGCAAACCGTGTATCCGTTTCCGGTGATCTTTATATCGATTTCGACCGAAATCATCATTCCAGTGGCATACTTGGTTTGCTAAGTTACTGCCTTGTTCATTCTTTTTCTTCCGGAGCACACATATGCATCGCATATCATATCTCGCATATCATGCATGTATTGCATCATGTTGCTTGTGCATTTCCCGTGATTGACTGTGGTTCCATTGCTTGTGTTCTTGCTGTGGATAGAGCCGGGAGACGAGTTCGTGAACGAGGAACCTGTTGAGTACGCTTACGAGGATCAAGCTTTCGACAACTCTGAGAACCTTGCAGGCAAGATGACCATACCCTCGAAATCACTTCAATCCTTGCTTTGCTAGTTGTTCGCTCTATTGCCATGATGCGCTACCTACCACTTGCTATATCATGCCTCCCATATTGCCATGTCAAGCCCTAACCATCTTTTCCTAGCAAACCGTTGTTTGGCTAAGTTACCACTTTTGCTCAGCCCTTCTTATAGCGTTGCTAGTTGCAGGTGAAGTTGAAGTTGGTTCCATGTTGGAACATGGATAATTTTGGCATATCACAATATCTCTTATTTAATTAATGCATCTATATATTTGGTAAAGGGTGGAAGGCTCGGCCTTATGCCTGGTGTTTTGTTCCACTCTTGCCGCCCTAGTTTCCGTCATACCGGTATTATCTTCCTTGAGTTTGCGTTCCTTACGCGGTTGGGTGATTTATGGGACCCCCTTGACAGTTCGCCTTGAATAAAACTCCTCCAGCAAGGCCCAACCTTGGTTTTACCATTTGCCACCTAAGCCTTTTCCCTTGGATTTTCGCGAGCCTGAGGGTCATCTTTATTTAACCACCCCCCCGGCCAGTGCTCCTTCGAGTGTTGGTCCGAATCGAGTAGACTGCGGGGCCACCTCGGGGAAACTTGAGGCCTGGTTTTACTCGTAGGATGTCTCATCCGTTGTGCCCTGAGAACGAGATATGTGCAGCTCCTATCGGGATTTGTCGGCACATCGGGCGGCTTTGCTGGTCTTGTTTTACCATTGTCGAAATGTCTTGTAAACCGGGATTCCGAGACTGATCGGGTCTTCCCGGGAGAAGGTTTATCCTTCGTTGACCGTGAGAGCTTATAATGGGTTAAGTTGGGACACCCCTGCAGGGTATTATCTTTCGAAAGCCGTGCTCGCGGTTATGAGGCAGATGGCAATTTGTTAATGTCCGGTTGTAGAGAACTTGTCACTTGACTTAATTAAAATACATCAACCGTGTGTGTAGCCGTGATGGTCTCTTCTCGGCGGAGTCCGGGAAGTGAACACGGGTTGAGTAATGCATGAACGTAAGTAGTTTCAGGATCACTTCTTGATCATTTCTAGCTTTGCGACCGTTGCGTTGCTTCTCTTCTCGCTCTCTTTTGCGTATGTTAGCCACCATTTATGCTTGGTGCCTGCTGCAGCTCCACCTCATTACACCATCCTTTCCTATAAGCTTAAATAGTCTTGATCTCGCAGGTGTGAGATTGCTGAGTCCTCGTGACTCACAGAT
Source organism: Triticum aestivum (assembly GCF_018294505.1). NCBI lineage: Eukaryota > Viridiplantae > Streptophyta > Magnoliopsida > Poales > Poaceae > Triticum > Triticum aestivum. The sequence goes on along the minus strand of NC_057799.1, from coordinate 412,030,809 downwards.
TCTACCAAAACAGTTGCAGGTGCCGACGAAGCCAGTGCAGATGACGCAACCGAGCTCAAGTGGGAGTTCGACGAGGAACGTGGCCATTACTATGTTTCTTTTCCTGATGATCAGTAGTGGAGCCCAGTTGGGACGATCGGGGATTTAGCATTTGGGCTTATCTTATTTTCATTTGGATTTGACCGTAGTCGGTCTATGTGTAGATTTTGGATGATGTATGAATTAATTTATGTATTGTGTGAAGTGGCGATTGTAAGCCAACTCTCGTTATCCCATTCTTGTTCATTACATGGGATTGTGTGAAGATAACCCTTCTTGCGATAATACTACAATGCGGTTATGCCTCTAAGTCGTGCCTCGACACGTGGGAGATATATCCGCATCGTGGGCGTTACACAGGGCTTGTTGCACCGACACCGGCATTCTCCCTCTTCATGTAAATTACCTTATAAAATAAGAGAGGCAAGGCATAAGTATTGTGATATAATGTGTAATAGAAACCCATAATGCATTAAATATCAATATAAAAGCATGATGCAAAATGGACGTATCAACAAGCCACGCAATTGTTTCATACTTCTGATGTTCTCAAACCTTTTCAACTTTCATGCAATATATGAGCATGAGCCATGGATATAGCACTGTAGGTGGAATAGAATATGGTGGTTGTGGAGAAGACAAGAAGAAGGAGATAGTCTCACATCAACTAGGCGTATCAACGGGCTATGGAGATGCCCATCAATAGATATCAATGTGAGTGAGTAGGGATTGCACTGCAACGGATGCACTAGAGCTATAAGTTTAGGAAAGCTTAAAAGAAAACTAAGTGGGTGTGCACCCAACTTGCTTGCTCACGAAGACCTAAGGCAATTTGAGGAAGCCCATCGTTGGAATATACAAGCCAGGTTCTATAATGAAAAATTACCACTAGTATATGAAAGTGACAACATAGGAGACTCTCTATCATGAAGATCATGGTGCTACTTTGAAGCACAAGTGTGGAAAAAGGACAGTAACATTGCCCCTTCTCTCTTTTCTCTCATTTTTTGTTTGGCTTATTCGGACTATTTTTTTGGTTGGCTTCTTTGGCCTCTTTTATTTTTCCTCACATGGCGCAATGCTCTAAAAATGAAGATCATCACACTTTTATTTACTTACAACTTGATACTTAGAACAAAATATGACTCTATATGAATGCCTCCGGCGGTGTATCGAGATGTGCAATGACTCAAGAGTGACATGTATAAAAAATTATGAATGGTGGCTTTGCCACAAATATTATGTCAACTACATGATCATGCAAAGCAATATGATAATGATGAAGTGTGCCATTATAAACGGAACGGTGGAAGTTGCATGGCAATATATCTCAGAATGGCTATGGAAATGCCATAATATGTAGGTATGGTGGCTGGTTTGAGGAAGGTATATGGTGGGTGTATGGTATCGGCGAAAGTTGCGCGGTGCTAGGGAGGCTAGCAATGGTGGAAGGGTGAGAGTGCGTATAATCTATGGACTCAACATTAGTCATAAAGAACTCACATACTTATTGCAAAAATCTATTAGTCATCGAAACAAAGTACTACGCGCATGCTCCTAGGGGGATAGATTGGTAGGAAAAGACCATCGCTCGTCCCCGACCGCCACTCATAAGGAAGACAAGCAATAAATAAATCATGCCCCAACTTTGTTACATAACGGTTCACCATACGTGCATGCTACGGGAATCACAAACTTCAACACAAGTATTTCTACAATCCACAATTAATCACTAGCATGACTCTAATATCATCATCCTCATATCTCAAAACAATCATAAGGAATCAAACTTCTCATAGTATTTGATGCACTTTACATGAAAGTTTTTATTATATCCCTCTTGGATGCCCATCATATTAGGACTAAATTCATAACAAAAGCAAATTACCATGCTGTTTAGGAAGACTCTCAAAATAATATAAGTGAAGCGAGAGTTCATCAATTTCTTCAAAATAAAACCACCACCGTTCTCTAAAAATATATAAGTGAAGCACTAGAGCAAATGACAAACTACTCCAAAAGATATAAGTGAAGATCAATGAGTAGTCGAATAATTATGTAACTATGTTAAGACTTTCTAACATTTAAGAATTTGAGATCTTGGGATATTATTCAAACAGCAAGAAAAACAAAATAAAATGACATTGCAAGGATAGCACATATCATGTGAAGAAGCAAAAACTTAGGCTCAACCAAAACTGACCGATAGTTGTTGAAGAAGAAAGGTGGGATGCCAACCGGGGCATCCCCAAGCTTAGATGCTTGAGACTTCTTGAATTATTATTTTTGGATTCCTTGGGCATCCCCAAGCTTGAGCTTTTGTGTCTCCTTTATTCCTTTTATATCACAGTTTCCCTAATTCTTAAAACTTCATCCACACAAAACTCAACAAGAACTCGTGAGATAAGTTAGTATAAATCAACGCAAAACCTTATCATTCTCTACTGTAGAAAATCACTAAAACTATAATTTTACATTGCATACTAAATGCCTCTGCATATTTAATACTCCTATCCTAAAATAGAATCTTAAACAAGCAATCATATGCAAACATAACAGCAATCTGTCTAAACAGGACAGTCTGTAAAGAGTGCAATTGTACTCATACTTCCCTAACTCTAAAACTTCTGAAATGTCACCACACTATAGAAAATTTGTTCTTACTCATTGTGTAAAAATGTCAAGATTTTATCATGTTCTGTCTATTCACCAATATTCAAAACATAACAGCAACATATAGGCTTGCAAAATAAGCATGGTAAAGGCTATACTTGACCTTTTTATTGAAGATGCAAAACATTACTCTAAATAACATCAAGCAAATCCTAATAAGATAAAATTAATGACGCTTGATGTCGCTTGAAGCTACGTCGGTATTTCCACAAAGAGGAAGGGATGATGTAGCACAGCGGCGGTAGGTATTTCCCACAGATATGAAACCAAGGTTATCGAACCAGTAGGAGAACCAAGAAACACAACGTAAACAACCCCTGCACACAGATAACAAATCCTCGCAACCCGACGTGTTAAAGGGGTTGTCAATCCCTTCTGGGGTACGGCGCCTCAAGATAGGCAAACTGACATGAGATAAATTGTAGTAGATTGATAGATCGAACGCCAAATAAAATAAATAGAAATAAAACGCAGCAAGGTATTTTTGTATTTTTGGTTTAATAGATCTGAAAATAAATTGCAAGAGAAAAGTAGATCGCAAAGGAAAATATATGAGAAAGAAGACCCGGGGGCCGTAGGTTTCACTAGTGGCTTCTCTCGAGAAAAATAGCAAACGGTGGGTAAACATATTACTGTTGGGCAATTGATAGAACTTCAAATAATCATGACGATATCCAGGCAATGATCATTATATAGGCATCACGTCCAAGATTAGTAGACCGACTCCTGCCTGCATCTACTACTATTACTCCACACATCGACCACTATCCAGCATGCATCTAGTGTATTAAGTTCATGAAAAAACGGAGTAATGCAATAAGAACAATGACATTATGTAGACAAGATCTAACTATGTAGAGATAGACCCCATCGTTTTATCCTTAGTAGCAACAATACATACGTGTCGATTCCCCTTCTGTCACTGGGATCCAGCACCGTAAGATCGAACCCACTACAAAGCACCTTTTCCCATTGCAAGATAAATATATCAAGTTGGCCAAACAAAACCCAAATATCCGAGAAGAAATACGAGGCTATAAGCAATCATGCATATAAGAGATATGTCGGCGTTCTGGGAACGGGGGTCCCCAGACTTGCCTGCCTGCGGCCCACGGCGTGGCTCCCACTCGCGGCCTAGTACGGCCCGTCTTCACCAGCAAACACTCAAGACCCTTGGAGGGGCCAAGCCTCATGAGGCGGACGACACAAGACCTCCTCGGGGGCAGCCTCACCAGGCTGGCTCGCGAGGGGCGGAGAGATCAAGGCAAGGCGAACCTCACGAGGTTCCAATGACGTAAGCCATGACAACCGAGACCAGGCAGGCGCCAGGCGGGCGCCAGCGTGCACAGTGTCCTCATTTCCTCTTTGGTGCTAAGGAGGCAAGCTCTTGCGATGAGTACCGAGGCATCAGGCAAAGGTTTTCATATCGGTGCAACGAGAGCATGACCAGCAGGACGGCAAGACGGAGGTCACCGTGGAGCCCAAGACGGCGTCACCACTAGAGCCTTTGGCAGGCGAAGACAACCTTTAGTCAGGATAGCTCGTACTAGCTGCCCCCCTTCAAATTGGCCATTGTGGCATCCCTTCCCGCTCAATATTTGGGGAGAGGACCAGAGCCTCTATAAATAGGACTAGCCACCACAGTAGGAGGCAACGGAGCCTCAACTCAACTCATCTTGGAGAGATTCGGATCATCCTCACACTCACCAAGCACAAGAACACCTCGCCTCAGGAGGTTGTTCTTCCCCTTGTACCGGTCATCCTCAGCCCAAGAGGCAATCCACCACACCACACTGGAGTAGGGTATTACACCACAACGGTGGCCCGAACCAGTATAAATCTCGTGTCTCTTGTGTTGCGGGTTTGTCGAGCTAGGCTTTGAGATCGCGGTGAGGCTGAGGGTGTGATTAGGTAGGGGGAAATATTCATGCACACCCCAGTGTTCGAACCTCAAGGGTTTTGCTAGAACCCGAAATCCGACATTTGGCGCGCCAGGTAGGGGTGCACCGAAGCTTTCCTTCCGTTGATCCGCGTCCCGTCGCTTTGTCGCATCCATGGCGGACGCTCGCCGAGCTCGTGCTGAGCGCCGGGCCGCCCTCGCCGCCCGCGTTGCTCAGATGGCTCCCGTCGGAAGGCCTCCCCGTCGTTCTCCGTCGCCTGCTGCCAACGCCGCCACCAGCCCGGCGGGGAACAAGCAGCAAGCGTCCTCGCTGCACCCCTCGGTGCGGCGGGACGGCCGCACCGCCACTCCATCGCTGACCCCGGCTGGCTCGTCGTCTCATGCTCGTTGCGCTCCCACGGACACGCAAGCCACGCTGCTCATGGCACGCGAACTCCTGCGCTACCGCCTCGTCGATGACCTCTACGAGGACTGGCTGGACCGCATCGCCGAGCTTGTCAGCGCCGCAGGGGGCTCCCCCGCGCCATCCCTCTCGCTGCCTCGCCCTCCGCCAGCTACAGGCGACGTGGCTCATGGAGCGCCGCCACCACCACCTCCGCACCAAGACGGCGTCCTGGCGCCAAGGCGTGCGGCCCCCTGGCGCGACCAACCGCGTCGGGAGCCCGTGCGCAAAGAAGGAAGCTGCCAAGAAGTTCCCCGTCCGCGAGAAAACGCTCCCACGCTTCCAGCACCACTAGGACAAGACCGTGCGCTGCCTGCAGTGGCGGTGCGCGGACATCAAGGGAAGGCTCCACATCAGCAAAGGGTCCTGGTGGCCACCGCGGGCTGCCGCGCCTTCACTCCTGAGCTGCGTAGTGTTGCATGGCTGGGCAAGTTCAAGCCAGACCTGCCTCCATGCTACGACGGCACCCCCGACACTGCGGAGTTCCTGCAGCTCTACGAGCTGAGCATCAAGGTGGCCAACAGCGACGAAAAATTCATGGAGAACTGGATCCCCATGGCTCTCAAGGATCGCGCTCGTTCATGGCTCCTGAACCTGCCTCCAGGCTCCATCTCCTCCTGAAACGAGATGTGAGATTGCTTCGTTGCCAACTTCTAGGGCACGCGCGACCGCCCTCCGGCCGCGGGTGACCTGTGCCGCGTCAAGCAGTAGCCAGGAGAGACCCTCAAGAAGTACATCCAGCGCTTCAACAACGTTCGCCTCAAGATCCCCAAGGTGACGGACGAGGCCATCATCTCCACGTTTTCCGATGGCGTCCGCGACGTCAGATGAAGGAGGAGCTCGCCATCCACGAGGAGCTTTGCACGTCCTTGGAGTTGTTCAAGCTGGCGACCAAGTGCGCAATGGCTGAGGAAGGGCGCCTTTCCCTCCTCGAGCTCCCAGCTACCGACCTGGAGGAGAAGAAAGCCAAGGCCAAGGATGTGAAGCGCAAGGGAGTGGCCGTACTCGCGGTGGAGCCGGACACGAAGCGCGGCCGTGACCAGCCCGAGTCATCCAAGAGCAGCCGACCATTCTGCGCCTTCCACAATGTTCACAGCCACAACACTAACGACTGTCAAGAGCTCAGGGCCATTCGAGATGGACGCCTCGGTCGACATCCCGAGCACAACGACCGGGGCTACGGGTGAGGAGGAGGACGTGGAGGAGGACGCTGGGATGACCGTGGCCCTCGCCAGGAGTGGCGTGACCGGCCTCGTGAGAACCGCTCGCAAGATCAGCCTCGCGAAGGCGCCTGGATGGATTAGCCTCGCGAGGGCCGCCCCCAGGGCAACGCTGGTATTCCTCCGCTACCGCCACCACCAAGAAGGAATGACGACCACCATCAGGACGAGGGGGCTGGGGGCCTCCAGGAGCCGCGAGCGATTGCCTGCATCTTGGGCGGAGCTCAAGCCCAGCCTCTCAGTGAATCTTCAAGCAGTTTGCTCGCGAGGTGAACGCAGTCCTTCCCAGGCTCGAGGCCACACGCCCGCTTAGGTGGTCCAAGTGCACCATCACCTTCAGTTCGGCAGATCAGCTCAAGTGCGCGGGCACCGCTGGCGCCCTCCGGATGCTTTGCTCACCCGTCATCAGCAACGTACAAGTCACCAAGACCCTCATTGACGGCGGCGCAGGGCTTAACGTCCTGTCCGTCGAGATGTTCGACGGCCTTCAAGTGCCCTACGATCAGCTTCAGCCTACCAAGCCCTTCTCAGGAGTGACCGACAGTTCCACCAGGTCGATAGGGCAGGTCTGCCTCCCTGTCACCTTCGGACAGCGCGACAACTACCGCACCGAGCTCATCGACTTCGACATCGCCCACATCCGTCTTCCATACAACGCCATCCTCGGGTATCTGGCCCTGGCCAAGTTCATGGCAGTGACACACCACGGCTACAACGTCCTCAAGATGCCAGGGAGCGGCGGAATCATCACAGTCCCCTGCGAAGAAAGAGATGCAGTGTGCTCCCTCAAGCGCGCCTTCCAAGCAGCGTCAATCGAAGACCCCGACAGCAATGCAGTGCAGTACCCTCCTGAGGTCGTCCCCAAGAAGAAGAAGCATCGACTCCGCGCAGGGCCTCAGGAGAGCGGCGCCGCAAGTGGAGCCACGTCAGGATCGGCGCCCGCGCCTGGGGCGCCTCCCTCCCTCGCATAGGAAGGCGCGCCCGGCGCCCTCCTCGGGCAGGGCTCGGGGGCTCTCTTCTAGAGGGCCTCCGACCTTGCCAACATCACAAGGGAGGCGCTCGGGCACCATGTGGAGGCGTGCTTCGTAGCACGTTTTCCTCAGGAGGACACCGGACGAGGAGCGCCTGACGCTCAGGAGTTCATTGCCAAGACCACTCAGGAACTAAAGGATGCAAGAGCCATGCGCGGCGGCCGCCGCTCACATGGCGCGGCTCCCCATCCAGGCGAGGATGGCGGGCTGCGCATCTGCATCAACGTCCCAGGGCTCAACAGGGCTGCATCTCAGGAGCTTTTTTGGCCTTCGCACGTCGGACGCTGCGAGGGCCCGCGTTCGCATGCCTTTTGGCCTGCCGAGCATGGCGTCCGCCTTCCAGCACAACCTGCGGAGCATCCTGGCGGCTCAGGAGGCCAGGCACCACGCAGTCCTGGCGGAGATGGAGACGGTCTTCAGGGAACCACCCGGGCCCAGAGCCTCTCGAGGCTCAGGGTCCCGGTGGCTCGTGAGGAGCAACCCCTTCACCACGCGTCTTCAGCTGCCCCAACATTCCTTCGACAACAGAACCAGGTGACATTTTCCAAGTTTATTTAGCTGGGAGCGCCCCTCGGGCTGCATCATTCCCAGGCCGCGTGGGTCCGTCCCTGTGGCATGTATCCTTCTATGTCTTTAGCTTACCTTGCTGGGGGCGCCCCTCGGGCTGCATCATCCCCAAGCCGCTCAGGTCTGACCCAGTGGCGTGTATCATTCTTGCACTTGCCTAAGCTAGTTTCCTTCTCATGCATCACCTATCTGTGATTATCACCCGCTTCATTGTCACCAACCACGGGAGCTGTTCATGCTGGCATGGCGCTTGTGCTTGGGTCCGTCCCTGTAACATCGATAAATCTAAGCAGTCGAGCTCTGAACAGCGGCATGCCCCACGCGCGTCACCTCACCAGGCCCTCAGTGCCTTCATCCTCCTACGGAGCTACCAGTGGCCGGCCGGCAATTATAATGGCAATATGTGCCCCTCCTCGTGCTGACTTGCAGGAACCTCTCGAGGACAACAATGGGAGGTACCGCGGGCTCCCTCTTCTCCCATGCAATTCGCTTGCACGTTAAAAGGGGGGCTCCTGAGCATCGCGACTCAGGAGCTCCTACTGGATCTCCAGCCCTCACCCCCTGGCCTTGACCACGGCATCGCGACCTGGCATACCAGCGGCGGCTGAGCTCGCTCGAGGGTCGGGACCTGAGGACGTAGAGCATGAAGGAGAGCGTGGGGAGGAAGGGGAAGCACGCACGGGCCAAACCTAGCTGCACCACGGCCGCCAACGCATGAGTCTGGCGCAACGCAAGGAAACGGCTCCAGACTGCCAAGATAAGTTTCGCGCTCGGACCAACCAATCGCTACACCACGGGATTCTCACTTACTGCAGCCCTGCCGCGGCAAAGTCGCCTCCCTTTCTTATGTCTCGGTGGCCGCTTGCGTGCTAAGGGGGACCTCCTGAGCATCGCGTCTTAGGAGCTCTTACTGGACCTCGGGCCGCTCACCTCCTGGCCTTGACCACGGCATCGCGACCTGGCATACCAGCGACGGCTGCAGCCTGCCTGGGGACCGGGACCTGTCAGTGTAGAGCACCAAGCCGTCGCGAGGATAGAAAGGGGAGACTAAGCTGAAGCAGGACACGTGCTCGCACAATTTCATAATAGGGATGATGTCAACAAAAGACATTACATGTTCTTTACACGCCCCCACGGGGTTCGTTTCGATTCCTCACAGGGAACAAAAGAAAGGAAATTCAAGGAGCCCTATCTACACACGCCAGCGCAGCCAATGCCACCATCAATAGTGGGCCATGGGAGGCCGGTGCCAACCCCATCCAGATCAGTTACGGCGGCGGCCGGACGCTGCGGCCGTGCTCCGGGCGCGGTGAAAGCTCGGGGGCACGTAGCTGTCGTCGCTCGTCTCCGGAGTCTCGTAGGGCTCGGGAGAATCGCCAGACTCCCAAGCGGCGCCACTGCTGCTGGATGAGTCGCTGGCGAGGTGGGCAGCAGGCCCAGCTCCTGCCGCGCCACCGTTCAGGCGGCCCTCTCCGGGGCAGCACTCCAAGCGACGGTCTTCTGCATCGAAGACCTTGAAGAACATGGTGGAGGCGCCGTCGTACCTGAAGTGGATCGCAAGGGCGCCTTCTGTGCGGCAAACCCGAGCAACCTTGCCCCAGCCGCGAGTCATGAAGATCTTGCCTAGGGAGACGGCTTCCACTTTTGCTCCGGTCACTGGGGCGTCGTAGTCGGCGTGCTGCAGCCATAGCTCGAGGGGCCCCCTCTGCGGCATCTCGGTGGAGAAGAACTGGGGGAAGCGGATCCAGGTGCGCGGAGGCATCACCGCCCACAACACAAGTTTGCGCGAGGAGTCCATGGCGTGGGCCCTTGAGGCGATGGCGTGTGCCACCATGGCGCGGCGACCACGGCCACGGATACCCAGGAGGTGGCCGCTCGTACCAAGGCCTTGTCAGTTCCTGCCTCACGACTACGTCACGGCGGTGGACCGGCATCTTCTTCGGCGGAAGCAGCCCGGGCTCGTCGCGGGGGGTTTTTCCCTTCTCCGTGGCCGAGAATCTTTGGATTGGCCCCATGGTGTCACTACTGGCAATGGAGCAAGGGAGGAGAAGCGAGTGGAGCAGGAAGAGATGGGCGACGGGGGCTCTACCCCCCCTCCTCATTTATAGCAGGAGGAGGCCAACCGTCGACCTCCACGATCGAAGGTAATGATAACCCTTTTTTGCATGCAGCAGGGACTCGTCAAGTCGGGCAGTTGCCGAGACAGCGTGGGGAAGCGGAGACGCCCACGTCCAATCAATCGCCACGCGTCAACCAAGGCCGCAGGCTGTTGGGGCCCGTGGCGCTCTGCACTTGCCCTTTTGCTTTGCCTCGAAGCCAACTCCGAGCGCGCCTTGGGCCCGGGGGCTACTGCCGGTGTTCTGGGAACGGGGGTCCCCAGACTTGCCTGCCTGCGGCCCACGGCGTGGCTCCACTCGCGGCCCAGTACGACCCGTTTTCACCAACAAACACTCAAGACCCTCACGAGGGGCCAAGCCTTGCGAGGCGGACGACACAAGACCTCCTCGGGGGCAGCCTCACCAGGCTGGCTCGCGAGGGGCAGAGAGATCAAGGCAAGGCAAACCTCGCGAGGTGCCAATGACATAAGCCATGACGACCGAGACCAGGCCGGCGCCAGGCGGGCGCCAGCTCGTACAGTGTCCTCGTTTGCTCTTTGGTGCTAAGGAGGCAAGCACAGGCGATGAGTACCAAGGCATCAGGCAAAGGTTTCCATATCGGTGCAACGAGACCAAGACCAGCAGGACAGCAAGACAGAGGTCACTGTGGAGCCCAAGATGCGTCACCACAAGAGCCTTTGGCAGGCGAAGACCACCTTTAGTCAGGATAGCTCGTACTAGCTGTCCCCCTTCAAATTGGCCGTTGTGGCATCCCTTCCCGCTCTATATTTGGGTAAAGGACCAGGGCCTCTATAAATAGGACTAGCCACTATAGTAGGAGGCAACGGAGCCTCAATTCAACTCATTTTGGAGAGATTCGGATCATCCTCACACTCACCAAGCACAAGAACACCTCGCCTCAGGAGGCTGTTCTTCCCCTTGTACTGGTCATCCTCAGCCCAAGAGGCAATCCACCACACCACACTGGAGTGGGGTATTACACCACAACAGTGGCCCGAACTAGTATAAATCTCGTGCCTCTTGTGTTGCCGGTTCGTCGAGCTAGGCTTTGAGATCGCGGTGAGGCTGAGGGCGTGATTAGGTAGGGGAAATCTTCGTGCACACCCCAGTGTTCGAACCTCAAGGGTTTTGCCGGAACCCGAAATCCGACAAGATCAAAGAACTCAAATAACTTTCATGGATATAAAATGATATAACTCGTCATAAACTCAGAGTTCATCAGATCCCAACAAACACACCGCAAAAGAGTTACACCATATGGATCTCCCAAAGACCATTGTATTGAAAATTTAGCGAGAGAGAGAGGAAGCCATCTAGTTACAAACTATGGACCCGAAGGTCTACAAAGAACTACTCATGCATCATCGGAGAGGCACCAATGGAGATGGTGTCTAGATTGGATCTGGTGGTTCTGGACTCTGCGGCGGCTGGATGAATATTTCGTCGACTCCCCTAGGGTGTTGGGAATATTGGGGTATCTATCGAGCAAAGAGGCGGTCCTGGGGGCACCAGAGGTGGGCACAACCCACCAGGGTGCGCCTGGGCCTCCTGGCGCGCACTGGTGGGTTGTCTCCTCCTCAGGACCCCCCCAGGCTCAGCTAGGGCCCATTACATTCCTTCTGGTCCAAAAAAATCTCCGTAAAGTTTCATTGCATTTGGACTCTGTCTGATATTGATTTCCTACGATGTAAAAAACATGCAGAAAACAGCAAGTGGCACTTGGCACTATGTCACAGGTTAGTACCAAAAAATGATATAAAATGACTATAAAATGATTATAAAACATCTAAGATTGATAATATAACAGCATGGAACAATCAAAAATTATAGATACGTTGAAGATGTATCAGCATCCCCAAGCTTAACTCCTACTCGTCCTCGAGTAGGTAAGTGATAAAAACAGAATTTTTGATGTGGAATGCTGCCTAACATGTCATATCATATTCTTTTCTTTATAGCATGGACAATTGGACTTTTATGTGATTCAAAGCAATAGTCTAGTTTTGACATAATAATCTATATACTCAAGCATATCAACAAGCAACCATGTCTTTCAAAATATCAATGCTAAAATAAGTTATCCCTAGCCCATCATGCTCAATCATTGATCCATTCATGAAACACACTCGAATATTAACTACACCCAGTACTTAAGTACGATCATATTGCCTCCTAGTTGGTGCTTTTGTAAGAGAAGATGGAGACTCAAGTTCAAAATACAAATTACATAAAGTAAAAGAAAGGCCCTTCACAGAGCGAAGTAGGGATTTGTAGAGGTGACAGAGCTCAAAGCGAAAAGTTAGAGATAAAAACATTTTGGGAGGTCTATCCATCCCACCAATGAAAATGACTTAGAGTTCCCAACACTTTCCATGCTAGATATATCATAGGCGGTTCCCAAACAGAAAATAAAGTTTTTTTTTCCTTTTTCCACCATACTTTCACTTTCCATGGCTAGCCGTATCCACGGTTGCCCTCCATACCAACACTTCCCAAGGAATTTATTATTTGACAACATAAAGTAAATTCATTTTTGCATTTTGGGACTGGGCATCCCTAAAACCTTTGCCTTACTCTCGTGCAATGACAAGTGAATAAACACTCATCGTGAGAATAACACATCCAGCATGGAAAATATTAGCCACCCCTCACCGCTCCGCAGCGAAACAAACACACAAAAAAGAAGTTTATTTTGAAATTAGAGATGGCACATGCAAATTTGCTTAGAACGGTAAAATGTTACCGCATATAGGTAGATATTGTGGAATCATGTGGCAAAACTGGTTTAAGGGATTTTGGATGCACAAGCAGAGATCATGCTTGGTGCAAAATGAAGGCTAGCAAAAGATTGAGAAGCAACCAACCAAGAAACGAATAATCTCATAAGCAAGCATTAAGCATAATTAACACCGAATAATGCACCACAAGTAGGTTATAATTTCATTGCATGACTATTGACTTTCGTGCTTGCATAGGGAATCGCAAACCTTAACACCAATGTTCTTACTAAAGCATAACTACTCATCAACACAACTCACATATCACATCATCATATCTCAAAACTATTACTAAGAACCAAGTTTATTTTGTCCAATGATCTTCATGAAAGTTTTTATTATATCCTTCTTGGATATCTATCACTTTGGGACTAATTTTCATGTGTTGCTTTTGATAAGCTCGAACAAATATAAGTGAAGATCAAGAGCATAATATTTTTTCTTTTCTCTCAAAATAATTTAAGTGAAGGAAGAGAGAATTTCTTGAAAATTTTACTAACTCTCAAATAAATCTAAGTGAAGAAAGAGAGCATTTCTTCAAAAATACTAAAGCACACCGTGCTCAAAAAGATATAAGTGAAGCACTAGAGCAAGTCCATTGCTCATAAAAATTTAAGTGAAGCATAGAGAGGAATTCTAACAAGTCATGACATAATTTTGGCTCTCTCAAATAGGTGTGTCCAGCAAGGATTGATGACTTAAAACACAAAATAAAACAAGCAAATACTCATATCATACAAGACGCTCCAAGCAAAACACATATCATGTGACGAATAAAAATATAGCTTCGAGTAAAATACCGATGGTCGTTGGAAGAAAGCGGGGATGCCACCCGGGGGCATCCCCAAGCTTAGTTGGTTGCTCATTTTTGGATAATAGCTTGGGATGTCGGGGCATCCCTAAGCTTAGGCTCTTCTATCCTTCCTTCATCCATCGTCAGATAACCCAAAACTTGAAAACTTCAATCACACGAAACTCAACAAAACCTTTGTGAGATCCGTTAGTATAAGAAAGCAAACCACTACTATAAGTACAGTATCAAACCAATTCATATTTTTTTTGTATTATATCTACTGTATTCAAACTTTTCTATGGCAAAAACTCATCAAAGAAAACCATAGAGCCATCAAAATAAGCACACAACAGATAGAAAACAGAATCTGTCAAAACAGAACAGTCTGTAGCAATCTGACTATGTCGAATACTTCTGTAACTCCAAAAATTCTGAAAAATAGGATGACCAGGGTAATTTGTATATTAATCTTCTGTAAAAAGAATTGGCATTTTATCACGTTCTGGTGATTCTTAACAATTGTTTTCGTGACTGCACAAGTTTCTATTTTTCAGCAAGATCAAACAATTATCACCCAAGAAGATCCTATAGGCTTTACTTGGCACAACACAGTCATACCAGTAGCATAATTGTGCAAACACACAAGAACAGAAAGTAAAAAGCAAAAAAATAAATTTTATTCATTGGGTTGCCTCCCAACAAGCGCTATAGTTTTATGCCCTTAGCTAGGCATAAAGAAAGGATCTAAGTTTTGTCATCTGGAGTTTTGGCAACTTTTGCAAGGGTTTTCTCAAACTCAGGAGGCTCTTTACGCTTCCCTAAATTTTCTGGAAAAGAAACCATCTTAAGATCCGAAATATCCAATCACTTGTTGCAAAGAGTAATTAAGGTATTCATGCGATTGATAGTACCATTGAGGTGTTTGAGGGGTTCATTATATTTCTGTATTTCAACCATATGTTTAGGCTAATCACCAAGTTTGTCCAACATTTGGGCTCCCTCAGGGGTAAAGGAAAACCCCTTCTTTTGAGGTGGAATCTCAAAATTCCTTCTAAAAGTTCATAGGCAGCATTGGCATCAAGATAAAAAAAATCCTTTAGCGGCAAAATCTAGGAGTTGTCTATGATGCAAAGCTAATCCTATGTAAAAATTACGACGCAAATGTTGGAAATATGCCCTAGAGGCAATAATAAATGGTTATTATTATATTTCTTTGTTCATGATAATTGTCTATTGTTCATGCTATAATTGTGTTATCCGGAAATCGTAATACATGTGTGAATACATAGACCACAACGTGTCCCTAGTAAGCCTCTAGTTGACTAGCTCGTTAATCAACAGATAGTCATGGTTTCCTGACTATGGACATTGGATGTCATTGATAACGGGATCACATCATTAGGAGAATGATGTGATGGACAAGACCCAATCCTAAGCATAGCACAAAAGATCGTGTAGTTCGTTTGCTAGAGCTTTTCCAATGTCAAGTATCTTTTCCTTAGACTATGAGATCGTGTAACTCCCGGATGCCGTAGGAGTGCTTTGGGTGTACCAAACGTCACAACGTAACTGGGTGACTATAAAGGTACACTACGGGTATCTCTGAAAGTGTCTGTTGGGTTGACACGGATCGAGACTGGGACTTGTCACTCTGTATGACGGAGAGATATCTCTGGGCCCACTCGGTAATGCATCATCATAATGAGCTCAATGTGACTAAGGAGTTAGTCACGGGATCATGCATTACGGTACGAGTAAAGTGACTTGCCGGTAACGAGATTGAACAAGGTATTGGGATACCGACGATCGAATCTCGGGCAAGTAACGTACCGATTGACAAAGGGAATTGTATACGGGATTGATTGAATCCTCGACATCGTGGTTCATCCGATGAGATCATCATGGAACATGTGGGAGCCAACATGGGTATCCAGATCCCGCTGTTGGTTATTGACCGGAGAGGCGTCTCGGTCATGTATGCATGTCTCCCGAACCCGTAGGGTCTACACACTTAAGGTTCGGTGACGCTAGGGTTGCAGAGATACTAGTATGCGGAAACCCAAAAGTTGTTCGGAGTCCCGGATGAGATCCCGGACGTCACGAGGAGTTCCAGAATGGTCCGGAGGTGAAGAATTATATATAGGAAGTCCAGTTTCGGCCACCGGGAAAGTTTCGGGGGTTATCGGTATTGTACCGGGACCACCGGAAGGGTCCCGGGGGTCCACCGGGTGGGGCCACCTGTCCCGGAGGGCCCCATGGGCTGAAGTGAGAAGGGAACCAGCCCTTAGTGGGCTGGGGCGCCCCCCCTTGGGCCTCCCCCTACGCCTAGGGTTGGAAACCCTAGGGGTGGGGGGCGCCCCACTTGCCTTGGGGGCAGGTTTCCCCCCTGGCTGCCGCCCCCCTTGTAGATGGGATCTAGGGCCGGCGCCCCCCCAGGGGGCCTATATATAGTGGGGGAGGGAGGGCAGCAGCACAACAGCCCCTGGCGCCTCCCTCTCCCCCTGCAACACCTCTCCCTCCCGCTTGCGCTTGGCGAAGCCCTGCCGGGATCCCGCTACTTCCACCACCACGCCGTCGTGCTGCCGGATCTCCATCAACCTCTCCTTCCCCCTAGCTGGATCAAGAAGGAGGAGACGTCACTACTCCGTACATGTGTTGAACGCGGAGGTGCAGTCCGTTCGGCACTCGGTCATCGGTGATTTGGATCACGGCGGGTACGACTCCATCAACCCCGTTCACTTGAACGCTTCCGCTCGCGATCTACGAGGGTATGTAGATGCACTCCTTTCCCCTCGTTGCTAGTATACTCCATAGTTGGATCTTGGTGATGCGTAGGAAATTTTAAAATTCTGCTACGATCCCCAACAGCAAAACCTTAGCGCCCCCCTTTAAATTGGAAATACGAATGATTCCATAAGCCTATATCAGGCATCTTTCAAATTTTCTCCTTGTTTTTGTTTGAAGTAAAGAACTTCAAAATCTGGTGACAAAGGAGGAGTTGGAACGCTAGCCATCAAGACTTAAAAGCAAGAGAACGGCGAATGAAAAAGAGGGGCGAATAAAACGGCAAATTTTTGTGAAGTGGGGAATAGGAAAACGAGAGGCAAATGGCAAATAATGTAAATTGCAAGGAGATGAGATTTGTGATTAGGAACCTGGTATATGTTGAAGATCCTCCCCGGTAATGGAGCCAGAAATTGGCACGTTGGCGGGAAACTATCTTGACTTGATCCTCCCCGGCAACGGCACCAGAAATTCCTTTTGATGTCGCTTGAAGCTACGTCGGTATTTCCCCAAAGAGGAACGGATGATGCAGGACAGCGGCGGTAGGTATTTCCCTCAGATATGGAACCAAGGTTATCGAACCAGTAGGAGAACCAAGCAACACAACGTAAACATCCCCTGCACACAGATAACAAATCCTTGCAACCCGGCGTGTTAAAGGGGTTGTCAATCCCTTCCAGGGTACGGCGCCTCAAGATAGGCAAACTGATGTCAGATAAATTGTAGTAGATTGATAGATCGAATGCCAAATAAAATAAATAGAAATAAAACGCAACAAGGTATTTTTGTATTTTTGGTTTAATAGATCTAAAAATAAATTGCAAGAGAAAAGTAGATCGCAAAGGCAAATATATGAGAAAGAACACCCAGGGCCGTAGGTTTCACTAGTGGCTTCTCTCGAGAAAAATAGCAAACAGTGGGTAAACAAATTACTGTTGGGAAATTGATAGAACTTTGAATAATCATGAGGATATCCAGGCAATGATCATTATATAGACATCACGTCCAAGATTAGTAGACCGACTCCTGCCTGCATCTACTACTATTACTCCACACATCGACCGCTGTCCAGCATGCATCTAGTGTATTAAGTTCATCGAAAACGGAGTAATGCAATAAGAATGATTACATGATGTCGACAAGATCTACCTATGTGGAGATAGAGCCCATTGTTTTATCCTTAGTAGTGTTGGGGAACGTAGTAATTTCAAAAAAATCCTACGCACACGCAAGATCATGGTGATGCATAGCAACGAGAGGGGAGAGTGTCGTCCATGTACCCTCGTAGACCGTAAGCAGAAGCGTTATGAGAACGCGGTTGATGTAGTCGTACGTCTTCACGATCCGACCGATCCAAGTACAGAACACATGGCACCTCCGAGTTCAGCACACGTTCAGCTCGGTGACGTCCCACGAACTCCCATCCAGCAGAGCTTCGAGGGAGAGTTCCATCAGCACGACAGCATGATGACGGTGATGATGATGCTACCGACGCAAGGCTTCACCTAAGCACCGCTATGATATGACCGAGGTGGATTACGGTGGAGGGGGGCACCGCACACGGCTAAAAGATCAACTGATCAACTTGTGTGTCCATGGGGTGCCCCCTCCCCCGTATATAAAGGGGTGGAGGAGGGGGAGGGCCGGCCCTCCTATGGCGCGCCCTAGAGGAGTCCTACTCCCACCGGGAGTAGGATTCCCCCCCTCCCTAGTTGGACTATGAGAGAAGGAAGGGGGAGAGAGGGAGGAAGGAAAGGGGGGCGCCGCCCCCCTCCTAGTAAAATTTGGACTAGAGGGAGAGGGGGCACGCGGCCTGCCCTGGTCTCCTCTCTCTCTCTCCACTATGGCCCAATAAGGCCCATACACTTACCGGGGGGTTCCAGTAACCTCCCGGTACTCCGGTAAAATCCAGATTTCACCCAGAACTATTCCGATGTCCAAATATAGGCTTCCAATATATCGATATTTATGTCTCGACCATTTCGAGACTCCTCGTCATGTTCGTGATCATATCCGGGACTCCGAACTACCTTCAGTTCATCAAAACACATAAACTCATATTACCGATCGTCATCGAACGTTAAGCGTGCGGACCCTACGGGTTCGAGAACTATGTTGACATGACCGAGACACTTCTCCGGTCAATAACCAATAGCGGAACCTGGATGCTCATATTGGCTCCTATATATTCTACGAAGATCTTTATCGGTCAAACCGCATAACAACATACGTTGTTCCCTTTGTCATCGGTATGTTACTTGCCCGAGATTCGATCGTGGGTTTCTCAATACCTAGTTCAATCTCGTTACCGGCAAGTGTAACACCCACGATGCGGCTATATCTCCCACGTGTCGAGGCACGACTTGGAGGCATAACCGGATGGTGGTTTTGTCGCAAGAAGGGTCATCTTCACACAATCCCATGTAATGAACAAGAATGGGATAAAGAGTTGGCTTACAATCGCCACTTCACACAATACATAAATAAATTCATACATCATTCAAGATACACACATAGACCGACTACGGTCAAATCCAGATAAAAAGAAGATAACCCCAAATGCTAGGTCCCCGATCGTCCCAACTGGGCTCCACTACTGATCATCGGAAAACGAAACATAGTAACGACCAAGTTCCTTGTCGAACTCCCACTTGAGCTCGGTTGTGTCACCTGCACTGGTATCGTCGGCACCTGCAACTGTTTTGGTAGAATCTGTGAGTCACGAGGACTCAGCAATCTCACGCCCGCGAGATCAAGACTATTTAAGCTTATGGGTAGGAAAGGGGTAATGAGGTGGAGCTGCAGCAAGCACTAAGCAAATATGGTGGCTAATATACGCAAATAAGAGCGAGAAGAGAATCAACGCAACGGTCGTGAAGCTATAAGTGATCAACAAGTGATCCTGAAACTACTTACGTCCATACATAACCCAAACCGTGTTCACTTCCCGGACTCCGCCGAAAAGAGACCATCACAGTTACACACGTGGTTGACGCATTTTAATTAAGTCAAGTGTCAAGTTCTCTACAACCGGACATTAACAAATTCCCATCTGCCACATAATCGCGGGCACGGCTTTCGAAAGATAATACCCTGCAGGGGTGTCCCAACTTAGCCCATTATAAGCTCTCACGGTCAACAAAGGATATTCCTTCTCCCGGGAAGACCCGATCAGTCTCGGAATCCCGGTTTACAAGACATTTCGACAATGGTAAAACAAGACCAGCAAGACCACCCGCTGTGCCGACAAATCCCGATAGGAGCTGCACATATCTCGTTCTCAGGGCACACCGGATAAGCTAAGCGTACAGGTACCAACATAACCCAAGTTGCCAAGGGACGGTCCCGCACGGTGCTCTAGTTTGGACCAACACCCGGAGGAGCACTGGCCCGGGGGTTAAAATAAAGATGACCCTTGAGTCTGTAGAACCCAAGGGAAAAAGGCTTAGGTGGCAAATGTTAAAACCAAGGTTGGGCCTTGCTGGAGGAGTTTTATTCAAGGCGAACTGTCAAGGGGGTCCCATAAATCACCCAACCGCGTAAGGAACGCGAAATCAAGGAACATAACACCGGTATGACGGAAACTAGGGCGGCAAGAGTGGAACAAAACACCAGGCATAAGGCCGAGCCTTCCACCCTTTACCAAGTATATAGATGCATTAATTAAATAAGAGATATTGTGATATCCCAAAATATCCATGTTCCAACATGGAACCAACTTCATCTTCACCTGCAACTAGCAACGCTATAAGAGGGGCTGAGCACAAGCGGTAACATAGCCAAACAACGGTTTGCTAGGAAAGGTGGGTTAGAGGCTTGACATGGCAATATGGGAGGCATGATATAACAAGTGGTAGGTAGCGCGGAAAAGCAATAGAGTGAACAACTAGCAAGCAAAGATAGAAGTGATTTCAAGGGTATGATCATCTTGCCTGAGATCCCGCAAGGAAGAAGAACGACTCCATGAAGAAGACAAACGGACGTAGTCGAACGAATCCTCACAACTCCGGAACGAAACCGAAGATAACGAGAGAAGCAAACCGGAAAGAAGCAAACAACATGGTAAACAACCATCACATAAGCATGGCATGATGCGCAACCAAGTATGATGCATGTCCGGTTTAATGAGGCATGGCTTGGCAAAGTGCACAAACAATACTACAAATTAAGTGGAGCTCAATATGCAACGAGTTGCATATTGGTGAAACACCACATGAATTATTTAGTTCTCTCCCGTTTATGTACTCGACAATATTAAATGTTGGTCAACATGGCAAGAGGTGAGGCATAATTAAACTACACTATCTAAGCAATTTAAATGGGGCCGGAAACAACAAACAACAATTCCGGAAAATCCCCACATGCATATTTTGAATTTACTACTGTTCTGCCCTAAACACAGTTTTAATGTTGTTAAACAGAAAAATAAAGTACACCATGTTAAACTAGGCATTTTTCTACCCCATTTACATATAAAGTTTATTAAATTCGGAGCTACGGTTAAATAGTTATGAAATAAATCATTTTAACATGGCATTTATGCAAAATTAAACAAACAGCAAGTTTAAACATTTTAAGCATGGATGAAAGTTGGATATTATGAAACTAGATGAAATTCTAAGCATTTTACATGTTTAAATCATTTTAATCCAATGCACGGTTGTGGAGTTATTATATGCATGAACATGGAGGGGTAAACTATAAATATGCAGTTTTCTGGATAATTGGCAAATTCGCATAACCTAAAAAAACAAACAGGCCGAAACTGGAGGGGCTGGGGAAGCTCACCCATGGGCTCGGCCCAGGAGTTGGGGGGAGGCGCTTGGCCTGCAGATCTGGATGCGGCTGTTGGGCCTTGGCGATGCGGACGGGGTCGGCATGAGCCTCGCGACGAGAAGTCAACGCGGGCGCCTGGCTCGTCCTCGAAGCAGAGGAAGAAGGGGCGCGACAGCAGGTCGAGGCAGGAGTCAGGCGCGGCGGCAGCTTGGTCTCTAGTGGCGGAGTGGCGACTTGAAGGCAGGGACGAGGCCGGGGCCGCGGGCGCTGGACCTGCGTCGTGCTCAAGGAACGAGCTCGAGGAGGAGAGGCAGGGTCGAGGCGACGCTGTCGACGGGCGTTCATGGCGGGACTTGGGGCGCTGGAGAAGGGCGTCGGCGGCGGAGAAGCTCAATGGCGGCGGCTTGGCGTTCGATTTGGAGCAGGGAAGCAGAGGCGGGGCGATGGACTTGGCGCAGCGACGGGAAGATGGAGGTCGTCGGCGGCACTTGGCGGCGGGGACGACTGGAGGCGGCCGGATCAGGACGGATCCGGGACGAAGGGACCCGTTCCCGGTGATGGCGAGACTGCTCTTGCTTTAACAGAGAGAGAGGCCGAGAGGTGAGAGGCATCCAGAGGAAGCAGAGAAAGCTTGAGGAGGGAGATGGCAGGGAGCGGGACGACCTGGTGGTGGTGACCGACGGCGAAGGGAGCTCCGGTGGTGCTGCTGCTTGCGGTGGCACGCGGGAAGCACGGGAGGAGGGCGATGTGGGTAGGCGTGGAGTGGATCGAGGAGCTACTCTGGTTGGCCGGGCGAGCGAATTGGGGAGGAGCAGTGGGCAGCGCTGGTTGGTGGGTGGAGGAAAACGAGGAGAAGGGATCCCGAGGTGGATCGAGACCGGGGCTGGCGGCGGCGGAGGGGTTCGGAGGATGGGACAGCTCTCCTCAATTTTAGGGTTGGTCAAAATATATCTCATAGGGATTAGATTAGAGGCTATTTGGGCCCTTCGATTTAAATCGGACGATCGAGAAAAATAGGCTAGGAGAGTCCAACAAAGAAAACGGTGATGTTATATAGATGTTTGGGGATGATCCAGATCCAATGGTCACGACTGAGAGGTTCGGGTTCGGGACAGCTTCGGACGTGCACACGAGGGGTCTGTGCACTGTACAGAGAGACTCCGGTCTAGGCCAGAGGGAAAACGAAGAACAAGGTTGGTCTCGGAACGGTTAACGAAAGCAAGGGGGGACGCGGCAACTACGAGCAGATGCAAGTTTAAAAACAATGACGGCAACGAGTGCCGATGCAATGCAAAAGATGACATGATGAAATGCAACAAACAAATAAAACACACGGCGACAACAAAAACATGGCAGGCATCTGAAGCGTCGGTCTCGGGGCGTCACAGCAAGTCTCTTTACTCGTTCCATAATACATCATCCCGCAACTAACTCATTAGTTGCATCGCTTGCAAGTCTTATAGTGATGTGCATTACCGAGAGGGCCCAGAGATACCTCTCTGACAATTGGAGTGACAAATCCTAATCTCGATCTATGCCAACTCAACAAGTACCATCAGAGACACCTGTAGAGCACCTTTATAATCACCCAGTTATGTTGTGACGTTTGGTAGCCACAAAGTGTTCCTGCAGTATTCGGGAGTTGCATAATCTCATAGTCATAGGAACATGTATAAGTCATGAAGAAAGCAATAGCAATATACTAAACGATCGAATGCTAAGCTAACGGAATGGGTCAAGTGAATCACATCATTCTCTAATGATGCGATCCCGTTAATCAAATGACAACTCATGTCCATGGCTAGGAAACTTAACCATCTTTGATTCAACGAGCTAGTCAAGTAGAGGCATACTAGTGACACTTAGTTTGTCTATATATTCACACATGCACTAAGTTTCTGGTTAATACAATTCTAGCATGAATAATAAACATTAATCATGATATAAGGAAATATAAATAACAACTTTATTATTGCCTCTAGGGCATATTTCCTTCAGTCTCCCACTTGCAAGAGAGTTAATAATCTAGATTACACAGTAATGATTCTAACACCCATGGAGTCTTGGTGCTGATCATGTTTTGCTCGTGAGAGAGGCTTAGTCAATGGGTCTGCAACATTCAGATCCGTATGTATCTTGCAAATCTCTATGTCTCCCTCCTTGACATGGTCGCGGATGGAATTGAAGCATCTCTTGATGTGCTTGGTTCTCTTGTGAAATCTGGATTCCTTTGCCAAGCAATTGCACCAGTATTGCCACAAAAGATTTTCATTGGACCCAATGCACTAGGTATGACACCTAGATCGGATATGAACTCCTTCATCCAAACTCCTTCATTTGCTACTTCCGAAGCAGCTATGTACTCTGCTTCACACGTAGATCCTGCCACGACGCTTTGCTTAGAACTGCACCAACTGACAGCTCCACCGTTCAATATAAACACGTATCCGGTTTGTGACTTAGAGTCATCCGGATCAGTGTCAAAGCTTGCATCGACGTAACCATTTACGACGAGCTCTTTGTCACCTCCATAAATGAGAAACATATACTTATTCCTTTTCACGTATTTCAGGATGTTCTTGACCGCTGTCCAGTGATCCACTCCTGGATTACTTTGGTACCTCCCTACTAAACTAATAGCAAGGTACACATCAGGTGTGGTACACAGCATTGCATACACGATAGAGCCTATGGCTGAAGCATAGGGAACATCATTCATTCTTTCTCTATCTTCTGCAGTGGTCGGGCATTGAGTCTGACTCAACTTCACACCTTGTAACACAGGCAAGAACCCTTTCTTTGCTTGATCCATTTTGAACTTCTTCAAAACTTTATCAAGGTATGTGCTTTGTGAAAGTCCAATTAAGCGTCTTGATCTAACTCTATAGATCTTGATGCCCAATATATAAGCAGCTTCACCGAGGTCTTTCATTGAAAAACTCTTATTCAAGTATCCTTTTATGCTATCCAGAAATTCTATATCATTTCCAATCAACAATATGTCATCCACATATAATATTAGAAATGCTACAGAGCTCCCACTCACTTTCTTGTAAATACAGGCTACTCCAAAAGTCTGTATAAAACCATATGCTTTGATCACACTATCAAATTGTTTATTCCAACTCCGAGATGCTTGCACCAGTCCATAGATGGATTGCTGGAGCTTGCACACTTTGTTAGTATCCTTTCGATCGATAAAACCTTCAAGTTGCATCATATACAACTCTTCTTCCAGAAATCCATTTAGGAACGCAGTCTTTACATCCTTTTGCCAAATTTCATAATCATAAAATGCGGCAATTGCTAACATAATTCGGACGGACTTAAGCATCGCTACAGGTGAGAAAGTCTCATCGTAGTCAACTCCTTGAACTTGTCGAAAACCTTTTGCAACATGTCGAGCTTTGTAGACAGTAACATTACCATCAGCGTCAGTCTTATTCTTGAAGATCCATTTATTCTTGATGGCTTGCCGATCATCGGGCAAGTCAAGCAAAGTCCACACTTTCTTCTCATACATGGATCCCATCTCAGATTTCATGGCCTCAAGCCATTTTGCGGAATCTGGGCTCATCATCGCTTCCTCATAGTTCGTAGGTTCATCATGGTCAAGTAACATGACCTCCAGAACAGGATTACTGTCAGTGTACAAAACGAGGGGCGCACTTTTGTACCCCTTTACCTGTGCACGGGCAGTCGGAGCCGCGCCCACGGTCACACCAAGCGGAACAGGGGAGGTGAGCCAAGGTAATACCGAAGCCCAAGATAACCAGAGCAACGCCAAGGCCAAGACCACAAAGAGCAGAGGGATGAAGCAGGTTCCCCCGGCAAGACCCTTGCCGGGGCAGCTCGCCCCACACCAACAGAGCGAGCCATCCTTGAGCCCACGGTCTCCAACATCACATTGGGCCAGGGCTCGGGAGGCACCTCCATGGTGGCATGCAGATCTTTGTGAAGACAAGGAACACTTAAGATCATATGAGGATTAGAAGACAACGATCCTCAGTAGGATCCTTGCCGAGGAAGGCCGCCAGACCCCCGACAAGGTCCTTGCCGGGGACGACAGCGCGCCACGACAAGACCCTTGTCGGGCCACCCGGCAAGGCCCTCACCGAGGACGCCAGCAGGGCCACTACCAGGCCCGCACCAACCAAGTCTCCACCACCGTTCACACGCAGCTACCAGCCCAACCAGCTGGGGGGCACCTGCATGGCAACATGCAGCTCCCAGGCCAACTCATCAAGTGCCTGCGTGGCGGCATGCAGATCTTCGTGGAGGCTCCACCACCGCGCCACCTCAGCTGCCTGCCTGCCTACGTGGCGCCGCATGCGTCGCTAGCCAGGGCGCATGTCGAAGCAAGGAGGAGCGGCGACGGACGGGACGGGCCTCGGCCCCATCACTGATAAAGCAAGGGGACACTTAAGCTACGCATTAAATGCGTCTTGTCCTATAATACGAGCGATAAGCTCATAGCACTATGCGCCTTTCCACCTCCTGTGTGCCACTGTGGCAGGCCCTTTCAAATATAAAAGGAGGCCCATGGCATACTGGAGAAGGATTCGGCTCTTTCAAACCACACACTCACCACAGCTAGTTCGAGAGCTCAAGAACTCTCTGAAATACACCCACCAAAGCAGGATTAGGGTTTTACGCATCCTCGCGGCCCGAACCTGGGTAAACGATCCTCGTGCTGGTTACTAATCCTGCTCTTCTCGCAACCCCACGCCCCGGCAACCGTAGTAGGGATTCTTCTGATCCCATAGGTGTCATTCCACACCGACATCTTTGGCGCGCCAGGTAGGGGCACAATTGTGAGAATCTGGTCTATTAGCTAGCCTAGCAGTTCTTCGTCACCATGGCTCCCAAGAAGAAGATGGCCACGGCAATCGGCTCGTTGGGAGCCAAACGGCCCGTGCCAGTGCAGGCGAGCAGTGGGCCGGTCGCGGACAGGACCCGGGCCGCGCTCCGTGAACACCAGCATCGCCCTGGCAGCTAGAGCCTGGCAAGCGGCGTCGTTCGCGCACCAGACGACCGACCGCACATTGCCAGATCCAAAGACGGAGCTGGACCCCCCGCAGGCAGCGCAGGGCCCTCCAGGAGTGTCGTTGTGCCACCCCCGGGCGGCGCAGCGACCTCCAAGATGCCCACGCCGGCAACCACTGCGTGCTCTTCCCATGGTGTGCGCGACAAACATCGTCACCACGCCGGTGACCCTGGGCACCGCCGTGGGAAGAGCCCTGTGCGTCGTCCACAGGATGAAGGAGTTCAGCATGCCCACCGAAGTGCTGGCGAAAATGGCACGCAACCGCTGGATCATAACGGAGCTCCTTCTAACGTGGTTAGAAGTCGAAGCGCGTCGCGATCCACGCAGCTGTCGCTGCCGCCCACGCCAGCAGAAGCTTTGGCGCGCGCGCAGCTACTCCTCGACTTCCCTCCTGCTGTAGAGAAGCTCAACGAGTGGAGGGCCACCATCCGGAGCCTCGTCGCCATCGCCAACAAAGATGATCCATGGCCGGCGGGGCCCTCCACTACAAAAAAAAGACACATCCGTGACATTTTGGGCCGAACGAAATTTTTTCTGTCATACATATGACACTTCT
This sequence comes from Triticum aestivum, assembly GCF_018294505.1. NCBI lineage: Eukaryota > Viridiplantae > Streptophyta > Magnoliopsida > Poales > Poaceae > Triticum > Triticum aestivum. The sequence continues at coordinate 412,004,087 of NC_057799.1, read as the reverse complement.
ATGACGATAACTGTGACAAAACCCGGTATCATCATAGATGTGGTGGGCTCCTACTTCTATGACAAAAAATCATGACAGAAAATGGGCTTTTCGTCCTGGGCGGGCCGGAGACGCAGCTGCATGACATTCTTTGGGCCGTCCACCACGGAAAAAACCATGGTAGAAGCGAGGGCAAGGAAAATTTCGGGGAGTTCCCGGTTCCGGTGGGAGGTCGGGGGCCGAGCGATGCGCGTTTCTCTCGTACACGTACGCGCGTGTGTGTGAGGCGTTGGCTCTAACTGAACCCGAGCGAGGCGTTGGGCTCTAACTGAACCCGAGCGATTCCACTACAGGCTACGCGTTACTGAACCCGAGCGATCGATTGATGGCTATTAACTGAACCCGATCGAGCGATTCCTTCGCTACTGCTGCTAACTGAAGCCGATCGATGCTGCCTCTGGGATGAACAGTGAGTGTTGCGGGGGCTTTCGATGAACAGTGAGCGGTGGCGTTGCCTCTGGTGAACAGGACCCCGTGGTGTGGTGGAGGGCTGGATGAACAGTAGACGGTGGAGGGGTGCCCGTGGAGGGGTGGTTGAACAGGACCCCGTGGTGTGGAGGGCTGGATGAATAGTAGACGGTGGAGGGGTGCCCGTGGAGGGGTGGTTGAACAGTAGCCGGTGGAGTAGCGCGCGGTGGAGGCTGGATGAACAGGAGCCCGTGGAGGCTGGAGGAGGTCGACGGTAGCCCGTGGAGGCTGGAGGAGGTCGACGGTGGAGATGAACAGTATCCCGTGGAGTCCCGTTTTGCGGTACGCCACACCCCTCCCGATGAACAGGACCCCCGTTTCGACCGTAGGAGGTCCGTTT
>NC_057799.1:411982903-412002954 GCF_018294505.1 Triticum aestivum | reverse complement strand
GATGAATCGGACCCCCGTTTCGACCGTAGGAGGTCCGTTTCTTCCGTTTTGCGGTACGCCACACCCCTCCCGATCAACACGACCCCCGTTTCGACCGTAGGAGGTCCGTTTCGTCCGTTTTGCGGTACGCCACACCCCTCCCGATCAACAGGACCCCGTTCCGAACGTAGGAGGTGCATTTCCTTCGTTGTGCGGTACGCCAGGCCTCGTTTCCATCGCCTGTTCCGTCCAAGCCCTCCCGATGAACACGACCACGCATTCCGTTCCGACCCAGCCGGTTGGCTCCCACGCGTTCCGTTGCCTCCCGAAGAACACGACGCATTCCGTTGCCTCCCCATGAACACAACGCATTCCGTTGCCTCCCCATGAACACGACGATGACGCTGTTTCTCCATTCCGACCCAGCCATGTACACGAGCCCTGGCCGTACGTATGCGCGAGTAGGCGTTCGAGACCCCGCCCGTATGTACACATACGTGGTCGTATTTTCTTTCTTGCACCCTGGCCGCTATACGTATGTGTACATGCTACGTGCGCGCCTCTACTATGACATGTGCGCGCCTCTACATCCACCAGTATATATGTACGTACACGTTCGCGACCAGAATGACAACGCTACGTACGCTTCGACCAGGTGGGTCCCGACTGTTAGGCACTTCCTTGCCTGCGAAGATGTAGCTGGTGGGTCCCAGCAGTCAGGGGGAGAATCATTTTTTTTGCCCGGACGCACTTCCTTGCGTGCGAAGATGTAGATGGTGGGTCCCAGCAGTCAGGGGGAAACGTTTTTTCGCGAAATACAGTGGCCCGTCCGGTGGGTCCCAGCTGTCAGGTGGAGGAATCATTATTTTCCGCGTAATAAGAAGGCACTTCCTTGCTACGACTGCGGACGTATAGTCCACGTCCGATGGAAGTCGTTCCTTGACCACGTTGACCACGCCGCGCCGAGAGCACCAGGGCGGTGGACGACGGCGAGGCCTAGGGAGGGGACGATGGGGAGCCGGGGAAGACGCGGCAGTGGAAGCCCGCGCGGAGAGGAGTACGAGGGTTCACTGGTTCGGCTCCGGTGTGACGCTGCCGTCGCTGCAGGGCCTGGCCAGCGGTGGTAATAGTAGGGGGCGGTGAGGCCTCCGCTGCAGCATAGCCGGCCACGGGAGGCAGGAGCATGCGCCACGACCGGCGCTGCTTTGGTCGGCTGGAGCAAGAAGACCAGAGGTTGAAGAAGCACTACGGCCATTGGATGGACATCGTACGGTCACTGGAGCTAGAATCGTTCATATTGACTAAACTTGACAAAGGCCCCCGTCCTAGTCCACTTAGTAGGCCCACAAGTCAGCCTCCCACCATGGTGGGTCCCAGCTATCAGGGGGAGTATTCATTTTTTTTGTGCGTAATAAGGAGGCACTTCCTTGCGTGCGAAGATATAGCTGGTGGGTCCGAGCTGTCAGCGGCGGTAACGTTTTTTCGCGAAATACAAAGGCCCTTTCAGTGGGTCCCTGATGTCAGGTGGAGGAATCATTATTTTGCGCGTAATAAGGAGGCATTTCCTTGCGTGCGACCGTGGACCCAGCTGTCGGCCTCTCCACGTACAGTCCAGTTCAGATGCATGTCGGTCGTTGACCACGTTGACCAGGCTGCGCCGAGAGCACCAGGGCAGTGGACGACGGCGAGACCTAGGAAGGGAACGACACGGAGGCAGGGAAGACTCGGCAGTTGTTTCCCACGCTGAGGGGAGTACGACTGTACGAGGGTTTACTGGTTCGTCTGCCGTCGCCAGAGAATAACAGCATGTGTGGGTGAGTAGAGGGATGACTAGGCCAGCGATGGGAGTACGGTGGGGCAGTGAGGCCTGCACGGCAGCAGAGCCGGCCGCAGGGAGGAGGGAGCAGGCAGTCCCGCCGGCGCTTGTTTGAGCGGCTGGAGCAGGAAGAGCAGAGATTGAAGAAGCACGACGGCCGTTGGATGGCCATCCAACAGTCACTGCTTGTGCGTCAACCTTTTTTTAGGAAAGCCTCAAATCTATGGAAAACAGCATACAACCCATCTGCCATTATTTCTAATAATTTACAGCCCAGTTGCTAATTATTAAGGTTTTTTTTGGAGCCCATATTCTTTTTGTTAGCATTACAGCCCATATTGTGGCCACGGTTAAAAAATTATACGAAATTTTGCATATTTCGGTGCGGTCCGAACTGTTTTTAATCCGAAAATTTCTACTCACATTCAAACTGATTTTAAAACTAAATGTATATCAATATAAAATCCAACAAATTCTCCACGCATAAAAATTAATGTAATTTAAAATCTCGAAATGAAAAAAAAGATATTTGAAACAAATTGACAGTTTGATGTGTTTTAAAAATGTACAGCCCATTCCTCATTACTGATGGGCCATTTTCCCGGCCAGCCGAATGAAAGCTCTCCTCGTCTTGAAAGATTAGCAGCCCAACAGGCCTGACAAAGCGACTTACTTGGCAAATCACAAAAAAACTGGGCTGTGGCCATGGACCCAGCTGTCAGCCTCTCCACATACAGTACTCTTCCGATGGAAGTCGTTCCTTGACCACGATGACCACGCCGCGTGAAGAGCACCACGGCGGTGGACGACGGCGAGGCCTAGGAAGGGGACGACGCGGAGCCGGGGAAGACGCGGCAGTGGAAGCCCGCGCGGAGAGGAGTACGAGGGTTCACTGGTTCGGCTCCGGTGTGACGCTGTCGTCGCCGCAGGGCCTGGCCAGCGGTGGGAATAGTAGGGGCAGTGAGGCCTCCGCGGCAGCACAGCCGGCCACAGGAGGTAGGACCATGCGGCACGACCGGCGCTGCTTTGGGCGGCTGGAGCAAGAAGACCAGAGGTTGAAGAAGCACTACGGCCGTTGGATGGACATCGTACGGTCACTGGAGCTAGAATCGTTCATATTGACTAAAGTTGACAAAGGCCCCCGTCCCAGTCAACTTAGTAGGCCCACAAGTCAGCCTCCCACCATGGTGGGTCCCAGCTAGCAGGGGGGTATTCATTTTTTTGTGCGTAATAAGGAGGCACTTCCTTGCGTACGAAGATATAGCTGGTGGGTCTGAGCTGTCAGCGGCGGTAACGTTTTTTTCGCGAAATACAGAGGCCCTTTCGATGGGTCCCTGATGTTAGGTGGAGGAATCATTATTTTGCGCGTAATAAGGAGGCATTTCCTTGCGTGCGACCGTGGACCCAGTTGTCGGCCTATCCACGTACAGTCCACTTCAGATGCATGTCGGTCGTTGACCACGTTGACCAGGCCGCGCCGAGAGCACCCAGGCGGTGGACGACGGCGAGGCCTAGGAAGCGAATGACACGGAGGCAGGGAAGACTCGGCAGTTGTTTCCCACAGAGAGGGGAGTACGACTGTACGAGGGTTTACTGGTTCGTCTGCCGTCGCCGGAGAATAACAGCAGGTGTGGGTGAGTAGAGGGATGGCTAGGCCAGCGATGGGAGTATGGTGGGGTGGTGAGGCCAGCGCGGCAGTAGAGCCAGCCGTGGGGAGGAGGGAGCAGGCAGTCCCGCAGGCGCTTGTTTGAGCGGCTGGATCATGAAGAGCAGAGATTGAAGAAGCACGACAGCCGTTGGATGGCCATCCAACAGTCACTACTTGTGCGTCAACCTTTTTTTTCAGGAAAGCCTCAAATCTGTGGAAAATAGCATATAGCCCATCTGCCATTATTTCTAATAATTTACAGCCCATTTCCTAATTATTATGGTTTTTTTTTCGAGCCCATATTCTTTTTGTTAGCATTACAGCCCATATTGTGGCCACGGTTAAAAAATTATACGAAATTTTGCATATTTCGGTGCGGTCCGAACTGTTTTTAATCCCGAAATTTCGACTCACATTCAAACTGATTTTAAAAATAAATGTATATCAATATAAAATCCAACAAAATCTCGACGCATAAAAATTAATGTAATTTAAAATCTCGAAATGAAAAAAAAGATATTTGAAACTAATTGCCGGTTTGATGTGTTTTAAAAATGTACAGACCATTTCTCATTACTGATGGGCCATTTTCTCGGCCAGCCGAATGAAAGGTCTCCTCGTCTTGAAAGATTTTCAGCCCAACAGGCCTGACAAAGCGACTTACTTGGCAAACCACAAAAAAACTGGGTTGTGGCCGTGGACCCAGCTGTCAGCCTCTCCACGTACAGTACTCTTCCGATGGAAGTAGTTCCTTGACCACGTTGACCACGCCGCGTGGAGAGCACCACGGTGGTGGACGACGGCGAGGCCTAGGAAGGGGACGACGCGGAGGCGGGGAAGACGCGGCAGTGGAAGCCCACGCGGAGAGGAGTACGAGGGTTCACTGGTTCGGCTGCGGTGTGAGGCTGCCGGCATCGCAGGGCCTGGCCAGCGGTGGGAATAGTAGGGGGCGGTGAGGCCTCCGCGGCAGCACAGCCGGCCACGGGAGGCAGGAGCATGCGGCACGACCGGCGCTGCTTTTGGCGGCTGGAGCAAGAAGACCAGAGGCTGAAGAAGCGCTACGGCCGTTGGATGGACGTACGGTCACTGGAGATGGAATCGTTCATATTGACTAAAGTTGACAAAGGCCCCCGTCCCAGTCAACTTAGTAGGCCCACAAGTCAGCATCCCACCATGGTGGGTCCCAGCTAGCAGGGGGAGTATTCATTTTTTTTGTGCGTAATAAGGAGGCACTTCCTTGCGTGCGAAGATATAGCTGGTGGGCCCGAGCTGTTAGCGGCAGTAATGTTTTTTTCGCGAAATACAGAGGCCCTTTCGGTGGGTCCCTGATGTCAGGTGGAGGAATCATTATTTTGCGCGTAATAAGGAGGCATTTCCTTGCGTGCGGCCGTGGACCCAGCTGTCGGCCTCTCCACGTACAGTCCACTTCAGATGCATGTCGGTCATTGACCACGTTGACCAGGCCGCGCCGAGAGCACCAGGGCGGTGGACGACGGCGATGCCTAGGAAGGGAACGACACGGAGGCAGGGCAGACTCGGCAGTTGTTTCCCACGCGGAGGGGAGTATGACTGTACGAGGGTTTACTGGTTGTCTGCCGTCGCCGGAGAATAACAGCAGGTGTGGGTGAGTAGAGGGATGGCTTGGCCAGCAATGGGAGTATGCTGGGGAGGTGCGGCCTGCGCGGCAGCAGAGCCGGCCGCGGGGAGCAGGCCTAGACGGGGAAGCCCAAAATCACGTCCAACACTTGCCAAAACTTCGTGCCTCGACATTGTGTGGGCATTTTGACTGTGCATCATATGAAGATGTGCTATGCATGATTTTTGATCAGCATGATGTTAGCTGGCTGGTAGTTCCATTTTCGGCCATGAATAAAACTTCCAACCTGATGTTAACCATGTTTGAAAAGGCCGTGTTAATATAAATGCTCTGCCTCTGAAAGTTGCAGTTTCTTATCTGAAACTGAACTTGCAATTTCTTATCTGAAACTGAAACTTGCAGTTTCTTCTCTGAGAATCACATTGTCTGCACTTTTATACTCCTATGAAACTACATTTTTTTAAGTGCTAAAAATAGATCTGTAGAATTCATAAAATACTTCATATGCTCAATACTGCAAATCTGAAATTCAAAAGACATTCATATCTGAAAGTACTCTCAAAATACACAACACAAAACACAATTCACAACCTACAAATACTGACAACCCTAAGCTCCTCCTAACAATTCACAACCTGCCCGACTATTAGGCTGGGGGGTAGCCCCCTCCTATTCCTCGGCGGCAGACAGCTGCCCCGTGAGACGATGTGAACGGCGAGGGAGACGATGGCGGGGAAGCATCGTCGGGCCAACTGCTTTTCTCCTCTTGCAGTTGGGTTCAGTCGACGAAGACTCCACCGGCTCACTCTCGCAGGACACCCTCACAAACGGCACCCTGTAGATGCTCGATCCTTCAATCTCTGGTGGATGCTCCATCTGGGATCGATACTCCTACCACCGCTCCCTCATGATCGGATTCCGTGAATCTGTTTGCTCCATGGCCCAGAGGAGCAGCTCTATGTACTCCGGCGCGACTCCCTCCGGGAGTATCGCCGCCTTTTCGCTCTGTTGTAGATATTTGGCCATGGATGTCGCCGTCGCCGCTAGTTGGTCCTTGTTGTCAAACCAAGACTATATCTCCAACATCCTAGCTAGCTTCACAGGGTCGCCGTCTGCGCCACACATCCCACTGGTGGTGGTGGATGCCAATGCGTGCATGCAGCATGGTTGGTGTCGGTAATTTTTACTTGGCACACCTCGCACTCTGCATATATGCCGGTTCCATACGTACATTTGTGCAGTTCCACCAAAATGCAGCTGAATAACCCTTTTTGCACAGATAATGAAAAAGCGTGATTACATTATAGTGGCACTAGTTGATGAAACACACAAAGTAAATAGAAGAAAATATTACGATAGTATCATAGTATGCCATGCTGCGAGGGCGAGATGGGCCCTGCGACGCCTCATGCGGTACGCCTCATACTGGACATTGTCCCAAGTCTCCCAGATACACCTTCTGCCAGTGATGAACATCAGTGTACCGCGGTAGTACAAGGAGGCGCCTTGAGACATTCAAATCTCTATTTTTGTACATATCAACTAAAATTAAGCACCCCAGTTTGCAGAAACGCTTAAACATTAACAATGGGACTAGTTAATGAAACATACATTAACAAAGAGAAGCACTTTCTTTATCTACATTAGAAATGAAATGATAGAGATGCCACTCGCTCTATTTTAACTGTATTATTACTTCATTTTATCAGTGACACTAGGGTCGAGCAGGTGGCAAACGAGGTGTACCATGCGTCGCAAGGATGGAGGCCGGGGGTGCTTAGACTGGGATGCTGAAGCTGCTCTTTGAGTCACAAACATGGATGATTCAATTCATGGGACCTTTTGGTGTAGTTCACCTAAAATGAAGCAATGTCCCGTGAGCTAGCAGCTTCTTCTTCAATTTTTTATAAGAAAAGGGCTCCAGCCCCGGTTCCATTTCCATCAAAAAATGAAACCCACAGAGCTTCTTCTTCATTAGTTGCAATAAAATTGAGCAACATCAAGGTTGGTTGTGAAGCTCCTGGAATGCTCAACTATAATTTGGATATCATTTGTGCAGTTCAACTAAGATCGAGCGTGAAATGTATATCTCTGTTTGCACAAAAAGGTAGAAAGGAGGGTGACTAACAAGTGATGAAACATGCATCAAATGAAAAGAAGCATGTTCCTTATCTGAATGGCAATCCTACATGGACAGTAGCAATTTCTAAAGCACTGGCATTGCTAGATATTAGTGTGGGCATTAGGATTAACTATGACAATCGTTAAATACGACATTACTTTGGGCACGGGAGAGTAGGCGGACCAGGACAGTTGCATTTCTAACGAAAAGAACCAACTTATCTTAATGGGAAATTTTAGCAGGACATGTAAAGAAGTGCCATTCATTCATATTACTGGAGGCATTACATTGAAAACAACATTGGTTTAACATGTCCTTACTTTTAACAGTGCGACTGCTACATTTTACCAGTGGCATTACATAAGAGTGGCTCGGGGCAACAAACATCAGAACAGGATATCTCGGTTGGTCCCATTTTTGTTCGGTATAGCCACCTTATACTGTGTGAGGCTAGCAAATCTAGTGTTGGACTTACTCTGTTGACTTGTCCCCCAGTCCCCACTTTCTTTCCTTTTTCAACCAATAGATCGGGTTTATATTGAGTTTGTACTGCGTTTCCCTTTATTTCCCTATTAGACCTAGAGACCAGTTGGATAGCCAGTCTCTGCTACTTTTCGCCCCCATTATTTCCTCTTTCGTCCAAGTCCTAGATTCAGGTAACAAATCCTCCCCCACCCCCCACCTCCTTTCTTCCTTGTTTGAACCATGTAGTACTAGATTCGAGTGCATGAACTAGTTTTACCTCTTAAACGTAAAAAAATTAGGTGGTTTTTGAACAGCCGATCGATCCTATCTACGAGGGGGCCTGAGAAATAGTAAAAGATGCAAATGCAGCGACGTCAGGAGCTCGGGAAGTACAGCAAGGCCGGTTTCGAAGGAAGTTATACCTGATGGTCGCCGGGATGTCGCTAGGTGGGCGGCGGGAGGCCGGATCTGCCCACACTACGGCAGCGAGGAAGAAGGGGTCAGAGGCCCTCCCTCGCCAGCGGTGCTTGGGAGAGAACGGTAAGGCAGGCTGATCGGGACGCGCCAAGCAGTGGGTAAGAGCTATCGCCGAGGACGACCGCGTGAACGTTGCACCTTCTCACCTTCCCCGGCGAAGAGGATCCGGCTGGATCTGTGACCAGCGGTGAGCAAAGAGAGAGAGTGTGGCCACCGCTGTCGTGTTTAGATCTGGAGAGGCCGAGACAGTGTGAAGAGAGCAACACTAGCAAGCAAGCGCGAAGGCTCCTGCCTATATAGTGGAGTAGTACTAGTTTTCTTTTGTCTACCGGAGCCGGCTTGACCTCGTCAATGACTGTCGAGAAGTCTTCATGCACATGGCCCGGAGGCGCAGTTGTCGTTATTTTGATCTAAAGCGCCAGATTATAACATATAACACAAAAAAATGCCACATGACAAGAAATCATAACCTCACTGCCCAAAGGAGACAACATGAACCCGACGGACAAACTAGACGAGGAACAAAGCTCAAATTAAAGATAAACTCGTAGAAAAGGGGTCCGTCGATAGATGTCCTAATTAACATAGCCGGCTTGACCTAGATGGCAGCCGAGTAGTCACTGTTCGTGCATGTGCCCCCAATGACTAGCCCAACTCAGTTGTCGCTGTTTAACCCTCATAGTGATCCGAAGCACATGACACCTAATTTTGCGTGATGACAAGAAACGTTTTTTAGATTTCTCACCACAACTATAGCCATGTACAACAGAGCCTGCACGATATGTAGACGATAGCCAATCCAGGCGTGTCTGCTGGAGTCTGGTCACATGCATGGACGAACTGATCTTCCGTGTCTTGCAGGGATCGTCCAGGCACCAACATAGTACAACACTTCTCTAGTACTATCGCTCCTCTCCCTCTTCTATTAAGTCACCCGACTAGCGGGGCCGGGGAGTGTGCCTATGGTCGGTTCTCAATTGCCGTCCCACATGTGTGTGCAAACGCAATATGACGCGCGTTCCATTCAGAGAGCAGCGTGCCAGACCGACCGACTGTCTGGGGTGCGACGCGAACGCGACGGGCGTGCTGTATACTTCGTACATGTGTACCGCCGTTTTCTAGACGCTTTGCTCCATGGCGCGGGCGCAATCCATGGATACAAAATTAGTATACTGTCTACTATTTAAAAGTCGAGGGCGGGGCTTTTCTGCGCGGTAGGCGGGGCAGTTCCGCCTAGTCGGTTCGACAGAGACGCGAGAAGACGAGGGAGTAGGCTACTGCAAACGTAGGGCTGTGTGATTTGACAGCGAGTTACTGCTGGACAGGTGGGGCCCCGTGATTTGACTTGCCATTATCATTTTAACTGCGGCGCTACGACCGGCGTGAGTCTCCCGATTCTTGACCACCTCCATAGAGGTGCCTCTCCCAATGCTCCACCATGTAGTAGAGGCTGGCTCTTGCATGAGAGCCCACTTCTCCACTTTTTCCTTGCCTCTCTTTCCTCCACATATGCAAAAATGCCATGTAAAGCGCACTATTGACTTACTTTTACTTGCTCCTACAGGTGCTTAAGCTTGCCACAAAGGCATAAAGTCTGATGTGGCAAGTTAATCAAGAAGAGAGAGACTAGTTTGGTGACCCAAGGAAGAAACGGTGCTAAGCGCGTGTACCTAGGTGAAAAGACAATTTTGAGTCTACAGCTAATTAAATGAAGCAAACTTAGCAACACCATTTCATTGGAAGAGGTCACTCCTTGGCAAATGCAATAAATACTAGTACTCCTTGTGTCCCATAATATAAGAACGTTTCTGGCACTACACTAGTGTAAAAAACGTTCTTATATTATGGGACGGAGGGAGTACGAAGAAAGAGATAGAGAGGAGTAAAAAAATTACACTTATAGCTAACCTTATAGCCAACCTTGTTGTAGTATGAGTGACTAAGTGATGACTATGTATGACATGCCAACATCAGATAGCCTAACGCACCGTGTTAAATCTCCAAGGGTGTGACCGCGTGAGTGACGCAACGGTCGTGGTAGTCGCGACCATGATACGGGCTGCTGGCAGCCCTTGGATCTGAGATCAAACGGTCGCATGCTAAGTTGCTGAAAATTTGCAGAATAACCCTCCAGGATAGGATATTCACCCATAGGTCTAGAATCACGCCGTTCGATCTCAGATCCAAGGGCTCTCGAAAGCCCGTATCATGGGAGAATGGAAAGCTACTACTCTGTCGTTCGCATGCTGGCAGTTCGCTCCTACTCGTCCCCGCACATCCTTCAATACTACAACGGTTCGCTCCTAGTCGTCCTGTCCATTCACATTACGACAGTTCCACTAATCCTAACCCTCCTCCCAAATCCATGGCGTCCCAAATCTCCACGATCGGCGGTGAATACAAGGTTAGAACCATCACCGGCGATGAGTTCGACGTCATCTACACCCGTTCTTCCGCGACGGTGAAAGGATGCCTTTCTCGCTTCAGACGCATGTTCGAAGACTCAGATGACGAGTGGGTCGCTGGGCTAGATGTTGAGTATACCACAATCCTGGGACGAGAGAAGGATCTAAAGGACGAAGAGAGGAAGAAGCCCGCCATGATCAAGGTTTGCGTGCATGACTTATGCTTGGTCTACCACATATGCCATGCCGACGTTGAGTGCTAGGATTTTAAGGACTTCCTCGAGAGCAACCTAGTCAAATTCGTTACTGTAGACTTTGGTAACGACAAAGAAGTCCTGCGTTGGATAGGCCTCATTGTAGGCAACACCTTCGACCTCCAGAAGAATCGGCTGGTGTCCTCTCGTCAGCCTTCAATGCTGACCCTGGCAGGAGCCATGGTTCATCCTTCGTACGGTAAACTGGAGAAACCTCCATACACGTTTCATCGTCATGCATGGCAGCGGAATGTACTAGATATAGACCACATCCACTACGCTGCAATGGATGGCTACCTTTGCTTCAATATCTACAAGGGTTGGATGAAGAGCAACAGCCAAGTGTGCGGTTCAAGCAAAGAAGTATCGGCCAAGAGGAAGAGGGACAAGGACGAAGTCGAGGACGTGGACGAGGACTCTGAGTAAGGTGGCAGTGTCGTTGCTCATGGTGGTTCTAATGCAGTGTCTACCGAAATAGTTGCAAAGTTTAATTTCAGGTGTGCTTAATTTAATTTGAGGGGTGTGTTGTGCTGAGCCCCCAGCAGAAATATGTTATGTTTCTTCTCGTTACTTTAACTCTTGAGTACGTACATACTAGTATTTCTTACATTTCATCTTTTAGTTGGTATAGTACTGCCACTCGTTTCTTCACATTATATACGTACAATATATATGGCCAACATCATATAGCCAGCAGTTTAGTTGTCAAAGAATTTCAGGGTGCTTAGTTTTGTCAAAGAATTCCAGGATGCTTAGAGGGTGCTTGGATCCAAGGGACTTATTTTAGTCTGACTAAAAATAGTCTCTTTAAGAGGCTAAAGTTCCAAGCACCCCTGACTAAAGAGGGGCTAAAACTACTCTTGAGACTAAAAAAATTTAGTCAGGGGTACCCCTACTAAAATGTGGATTAGTCCTCTCTCTACTCATTTAACTCCTCTCCTTTAACACAGGCGAGTTCTGGATTGGAGGGTTTGGAGGATAATAAATGCTCATTAACTTGATTTTGGCCTTTTTAGTATTTGGATCCAAGCATGGGTGAGGCTAGCATGTTTAATCCCACTACTTTTAGTCATGGGACTAAAACGTATCCAATCACCCTCTTAGTTTTATTTGAGGGGTGGGTTGTGCTGGACACCATTATTGTGACTAGCCTTTTTAATAGTACTATATGCATAATTTGGCGACGAGCGCTCTCTATATGTACCACCTTTTTTTAATTTCAAGTTTTGCTGCATGGCGCAGTCCATCGATACTACTGCAGTACAAAAGTATACAGTTTTTAAAAGGCTAGAGGGCGGGGCAGTCTAGCTTGGTCGGTTTCATGAGAGGCGAGGGCCTTTGTGATTTGACGGCTCATTACTGCTGGAAGGCGGGGCCTTGTGATTTGACTACTTGTATAAATGCGCCGACGACCTGATCGAGGAGGAGCAAAGAACCGTGCGGTATAATCAAGTTTTCCACTGGAGTAGAACTGCGACGGAGGAGCACGAAACATGGCAGCCCAGTGCCATATGGCGATAAAAAATGATCTAATTTGCTAGTCATCTCATTGTTAGCATTGTTCTATTCATTCCCTCAAAAAAAACATTGTTCTATCATGCCTCACAGAGAACGTGACGCGTGCGGTGAAACACCCAAAGCAAAAGATGAAACACAGGAGCAAAAGAAGAAGGAAGATTATCACCCCAAATGATCTAATTAGCCGCGGAGTCGTAACTTCTTCTTCATCGCCTCCATGACCTCCATCTCCTTGTGCGTCTCCTCCGCCATCTTCTTCATTCTGTCCATGACGCGGGATTTCTCGACACGAGCCTTCATCATCTGTTCCACGGCCGCATTACGTACCTTGACAGCAGCCAGGTGCTCGATGCGGAGCTTCGCCAACTCCTCCTTCTGTTCCATGACGAGGGCCTGCAGCATCTTCATCGAGGTACTACTATTCTCATGCAGCTTCTTCCAACCGGCGTTCTTCTCCTTCAACAGGTCGATCTTGTGGCAGAGCTTCGCCTTGTCCTCCTGAAGTCACTGGATTTCGCCGGTCGCCTTCTTCTCCGAGGCAATGCTCTTCTTCAGCAACATCACCATGCCGGCGGTCAACTCCCCCTGCTGATTGAGCTCAGCGGGCATATCGTCGAGGCTCTCCTTCAGCAACTCCATCAAGCCTTGGATGAACTCCTTCTGCTTATTGAGCTGATCGAGCATGCCGTCGAGGGATAACGACTCCAGCTCCGCCGGCTCGGCATGTTCGCCTCTGCGGCTAGGGCGCTCTTGGGAGCCATCGCCTGCCCGTGAGAGATCTTTCAAGGTCTCTGCGTGGCCGCGAGCCCTCTCTTTTTTTCAGCATCCTTGGTTGCCGCTCCCTTGTTACGATTAGTTCTTGACCTAGAGCTCTGCTCACCGGCCATGGCAACGACAGACGAAGAAGAAGCACTTATGAGGAGGAAAGGTAGAGTAATTTTCGGTTAGGTAGTTCCCCTTTTTATAACCTAAGTACTAGCACTAGTACTAATACCTGCATAGTGGGAACACGTTCAGGTTTGGTACGTACTAGTAGGTGTGAGCAGGCTTTCGAATGTGATGGGAACAAGGTAAAGATTAATTGATGGTTTTGGTTTCGAGGCCCGAAACGGCTCCCGATGAGTTTAGCGGAACATAAATTTCAAGTACTACACTGCTCAAATGCGTAAATATTATGTTACTGTCAAAAATTGGCACAAAATACGAAGGAGACCAATGGAAGTACTACTAGCAACCCACGATTTAACTACTCGCATGCGCGCAGTGGAGTAATAATGTCTTTCTTCCGCCCTCACGTCCACTCAATTTGCATGCGCTGTATTAATTGACCATCAATGAAGTGAACGACTTTACACGCGTCAAATTATCACATGGGGTGGATCTTGGTACAAAATTGCGTCCGCCCGTGTACCCGCGTGTGCGTGCGAGGGAATGAGTGCGTGCGTGGCGTGCGTGCACATCTTCGCTTCGTGCATGTACCGCCAGTATGGCCCAGGGAGGACGAGTACATTCTTCTGGAACCAGCAGCACGTCACTGTGATCAATCCACGCAAGGAGGTCACGACAACGCCTCCACATGTGCCACGTGGCTTCATGAACTGTAAGAGAGACACTGTGTAGCGTGCCATTGGTATTCTAATTTACGTGTTTTGCACATACTCGAAGTACTAGTAAGGTACACGTGCATTGCACACATCAGATTTTGCAACCAAATTATGAATAAATACCACACTATAGCATGTAAGCTCTGAGTCATATATGCCTGATGTAGCCCTTCGTTTAATTCTTATATTTCATCTCATTCAAAATCAATTAGTTTTTATAAAAAAGCTAATAACGCGGGAATAGGAAAAACATGGGATTATAGTGGAATGTCGTCTTGAATCCTACAGGATTGTACGAGTGTTTGATTGTGCATAGAAAAAACGCAGAATTCTTTCAAAGAGGTTTGAGTGGATGGGATGTTTCCTATGAAATCTAGTGCAAATGAATCATATGGAAAAATTCCTATGGTTTACAATCCTACGAATCAAACAACCAAGATAGGAAAAATTCCTAATGATTAGAATCCTCCAAAATTCCTTTGAGAATCCTTTGAATCAAAGAAACCCTTAATCTATTTTATGATTCATGGAATTGTGCGTTGTAAAGCATAAAGTAAAAACAAATAATTGCAATTCAACTAGAAAAAAAGTTTGGGCAGTTATGATATGGAAGATTCGAGAACAAAAGTGAACCACTGTTGTTTTGAGGTTTGTGCATTATGCTTAGGTTCAACCATGTAGTCTGCTAGATTGTACATGTGGCAAAATCCGGTGGGGGCTAGAAGATGGTGCGAGGGGCCGAGTGGAGGGAGACTATGAAGGAATGCACAAGTGCGAGATCGATATTTAGAGAGAGGGGGCGAACACATGCGTTGTTGCGCACAGTGGCGGAGCCATGAAAAATAAATGAGCTAGGGGGCCAAGCATTGCTAATCCTTTACGAGGAGGGTCAATTCATGAACTTAAACCATTTTTAGTAGCAATTGTCTAATGATCACATTCATATTAGCCTCGATATATAGTGATGTTAGGGGGGAGGGGGGCAGGGCCCTTACTGCCCCCTGTCTTCGCCATTGTGCACGCGACTGAGAGATGAAGCGGAAGGCATGGATGATGAGAGGGGGATGTTGGATATATAATTAATGTGGGTGTATTAGCTATGTATGTTAATCCTATGTAGAGAGGTATAGATTGATCGATGTGGACGTGGGAAAGAGGGTGAGACCTCACTGGATATATCGATTGATCGGTTTGTGTGGAAAACTATGAAAGACCTAGCTATATACACACAAACATAGAGGAACATCGATCGTTGCGCATGCACGTGTGAGAGATAAAGAATGCCCAATATGATGGAGAGGGGGATGTGTGTGGGTGTGTGCCTTCATGGGAGACCGACCTGAAGAAAAAGATTGTATGCGTGTGATGGATAATGCCGACTGGTAGTGTGTGTGCATGCATGCACGAGAGAAAGTTAGTGGTACAATTATAAAGAGAAGACTACTGTGTGGGTGTAAAAGAATAGGTGAGGTCATAATCAATGTAAAGTTGAATTCAAATATTTGAATAAGAGATCCTGATGTTTGAAACCCATGCATGCACGAATATAACAGAGATCTGCGCGGTGTGGTTTGGAAACGAGCATGTTGTAATGTATACATATTGAACAAGGTCAGACTGATTTGAATTTGAGATACCGATGGCAGACATCATTTGGCCACGTTGCATCCGTGCATGGACACACTATTCTAATTGGAGATGATGGGCGGCCTTCGCATCACATATCTATATCTATACCCCTATATATATATATTATATTTTATATTTTTTTATATTGTGTGCGGGTAACTTTAACTTTGAAAGATGGTTGTTGGATGCGGCGAATCCGATGGTCCAAAGATGGCAAATTTGAGCACTACTGGCCGTTGGATATCATCTAGATTCCACCAGATTTCGCCACATGTATAATCTAGAAGACTCCATGGTTGAACTTAAGCAAAATGCACAAACATCAAAACACAAGCACTTCTTATTTGTTCTAGAATCTTCCGTATCAGAATTGCCCAAATGTTTTTCCACATGATTTGCCATTATTTGTTTTTACTTTATGTCTTACGACGCACAATTCCATGAATCTTAAAATAGATTAGCTTTCTTATAAAAACTAGATGATTTTGAATGAAATGAACTATAAGAATTAAACGAACATCTACATCATGCATATATGACTCAAAGCTTGCATGCTATAATGTGGTATTTATTCATAATTTGGTTGCCAAATCTCATGCGTGCAATGCACGTGTACCTTACTCTAGTCTAAATGGTGTTTGTGTGTGTGTTGTGCGTGTTGAGGTGCAAATTGTCTTTTTTTTGGTACACGTTAAGCTTGTTCTTCCGAAATTTCAAGCCGCGCCTTGTTATGCCGAAAATTCAAGCTAGCGTCTCTGTCTATCGTGCTGCGAAACTCCCGCCTCTTCAACCCGCGCCTTGTTAGCCCGAAATATTTAAGATATATCTTTGTCTCGTTGTGCTCCGACAACTCCCTCCATGTCAACCCGCGCCTTGCTATTCCGAAATTACAACGCGCGCGAAAACTCCCACCTCCTGTGAAATCCCGACACGCGAAATGCCCGTGGTACCCCTGAACCGAAAGAACCGCCTCAAATCGGTGGGGGTACTTTCGTAACTTACCCCACATTTCGGACAAGCGCGTCTCTAAGACATGGTTCCCCACTGTCATCCCATCCGCCCACCCATTCATACACCAAGGCCGCGAAAACCCGCGACGAAACCCCACACCCTGCTCCGTCCGCCACCCTGCTCCGTCCGCCACCCAGCCGGAGCCTCTTCCCCGACGACGTCGTCCACAGCAACACCTCAACGTCCCTCATCCACCGTACCGGATTAGGATCCGTCGTCGATCTCATCGTCCCGCCGGTTCAGCCACCCCGTCCTCCACCTCCAAGGAGCTGCCCCGACGTTCCACTCGTATTTCGCGCCACCTCCATTCCCACACCGTCGTCTTCACCTGCACCACTGGAAGAGCATCATCATCATCGTTTCCTTGAATGAAGCTGCGGCCTAATCGGCGCCACCAAAGAGGTTGTACACTAATCGCCGCATTTTCTTCTTGATTCGATCTCACGGTGCTACCGGCGCTCGGTCCCGAGCCGACACGGCGCGGCTCCATCCACCGCGGCGTCGCCGGCCACTTCCAGCTCGGCGTCGCTCCCTCGGCGGCGACGTCCACATCAGTAGGAGATGCTGCTCCTTTAGCTCTCGCTCGCGCTGCTGCTCTGCTCTTGCTCTCGGTCCCCTGCCTGGTCTGCTCTTCCTATTGCTCTTGCTCGCGCTGCTGCTCTCACTCTTGCTCTTGCTTGCGATGCTGCTCCGATTTAGCTACACTTCAGTCGACTGAATCGACTTTTGGGTCAGTCGATTTTCAGGGGGTGGGGGGCTTGCCAGGGTGAAGGAAGAACCAGCCGCAGCGGGGAGGGGGCTCGCCGCAGAGGTACCCCACTATCTATCTTAGGGTTCAGGATGGGGGCGGTGGTCGCCGGCGGTGGCGGGGAGTTGGCGGGGCGGTGGCGTGGGGATCGCCGGAGAAAAAGCTCGGCACGGGGGGCCTAGAGGGATTGCCGGGGCGGCGGCGGACCGGCGGTGGGGAGTGTTTTCGGGGCGGGCGGGGCGGCGCACCGCCGGCAGCGGGCGGCGGGGGGCTGCTGTTTGGCCGGTGGTGGCTGGCGGCTCAGGGGCGTGGAGGTTGAAGATGAACCGCGGGCCCTTGATTTTGTATCCAACGGCTGCAAAATCGACTGACCAGAGATGAAAAAGTTAGTCGGCCGACGTGTAGCCTCACCGTGCTAGTGTGTTCAGTTTCGACAGCAAAATTCAGTTTCGAGAGCAAAATTCAGTTTCGACAGTTAAGTTCAGTGTCGACAGTTAAGTTTAGTTTCGACAGTTAAATTCAGTTTCGACAGTTAAGTTCAGAGATGAGCGGCTGATGTATTTTACATCTAGCACTTTGTGGTTATGTATTTTACGTCATGTATTGGAGATGCTATTAGAATTCCACTCAGGTTAACGTTGTTCGTTGTCTCTCTTGTCCTGCTTCAGCCTCGGCGTCGTACAACTCACCGGAGCTCCTCCAACGACGAAACCCTCCATCACAGCGGAGCAGTACCTTGGGCTCCATCTCCAGACGCCTAAGATCTTCTTCCCCTCCTCCGACACGCTGAGATCGACATGGCTTCGCCAAAGAGGTTGTACACTTGTTGCATCTCTTTTTTACTCTACATGTTATATATATTGTCCACTGAGCACTCGTAGTAACGGGAAATACGATTATTTTATCCTACTATATGACAAGCAGTGAGGAACCAGGCAACTTAGCTATCCGTGATGGAGTCTCTTGAACGCCATCATTATTTATCTCTGCGCGTTTGAGCTGTGCATTTGTCGATGGGCCTGGGAGTTGAGTTAGTATGGCAGTGCCCTGGGTCCAAAGTAATAGAAGTAGCACAAACACATTTTTTTAGTGTAGGATTTTCCTTGCTCAAGCCTTCCTACTAGAATCGCCAGTGCTTGAAAGGAAAAGTGAATGAAAAACATCGGAATTGGAAAGTTTCCTATGGTACTACTTTTCATGAATTTGGTGCAAAGGAATGGAGCAAAGGAAAACTGTAGGATTTGTTCCTTTAGTGTCTCCTTGAAAGAAAAACCGTAGGAATTCTATTTTCCACTTCTCCTCCTTTTCATATTCCTATTCATCAAGCACAAGACTAAGAGATAGTAGCATAATAGCATTATAACCGTACATTTTCTTGTGGTTTGACTTAATCTCACCATGCTTTTTTGCATCCTGTGATCTTCCAATTGTTGTGAATCAAACACCCAGATTGGCAGAAATCCTGTGTTTTTAAATTCTCTGTTTTGCACATGCATTCCTATCCTATTCCTGTCTATTTCCTATCCCTGCATTGTTAGAATCCTCAAATTCAAACAAGCCCTTACTCAATTACTTCTGTTACAGATATGTGTCAAAGAAAACCTTGTGTGGTTTCTCCTGCTCCTGCGGTGCTGTGTTCACACCAGCTCAGCTGCTCCAACGACGGAAGGGTACACCACAGCAGGGATCCGCTCTCCACACTGTCTTTCGCCGCCTCAGATCTTCTTCCCCGCCGCCGGCAGCCACGGCAACTGCATTACCATCATCAACTGAGAAGATGACCTTGAGGACTGCATTACGTTATGCGTCGCTTAATATGATGACATGCTACATTATCGTCGTGTTCACCTATTAGACTCCGAGTCAGGTCCAAACTAATGCTGAAACTTGAGTTTTTAAATGGTTGTGGGGTACATATTGGGGCAGCAATCAGTACTATCTGTCTACTATCTGGTTAATCTCCCGTGTCTACTATGAGTTTCATGTTGGGTGCAAACAAACATTAAAGGAGCCATTATCTGTATTTTTTAACTAAAGCTATTATCTGCCTGCTATCATTTGTTTTGGGTCTATCCCCAGTTTGCTACCATCACTCTAGATTTGTGCATGCACTCCTTACATAATCTCACTATGTTTTATTCCTATGCATGCCAGTTATTGTACACAATGGAACTGATCATGTAGAGCAAAAGAGACGAGCCTTGCGTGGCAATAAAATTTCATGCAGACGTCGTTCCATGGTGGGCGCAAAGGTAGCCCCCTCCACCCATTTCTAATTAAGAGGAAGATAACTGTTCTGAGGGGGATTCAGAAGGAGAAGACCACTCCTATTTACCGCATGAGGTCTTCGCTCTAACTTGGCATGCTGATGTTGGTAATATCATGCATATGGTGCCTTGCATTGCTTACTGTATACATTAAAGATGTCATCTGCTTAGTTTAGACATGCTTTGTGTCAGTGCCATCTGTTTAGTTCCTTTATCGTATATGTGAATCATGCAATGCCATCTTGTCTAGCCAGGCATCATATATGTGAATTTTGCAATGCCACCCTAGTTAGCCAGTCATCTTATATGTGAATTATATCATGCCATCATTTTTTTATTACGTGTTAAATTTGTCAACAATTTTAGTACATTCAATTACTCTTCCTATGCATCAGCCATTCGGCATGGTCATGGAAAAATCTGGAGTGGAAACAAGGTCTTCAGAGCAGACAATGCTATCTGATGAAGCGCATGTCTTGCTGGTTACCGATAGCTCCTCAGAGGAGGATTC
>NC_057799.1:411957612-411982593 GCF_018294505.1 Triticum aestivum | reverse complement strand
TTGCTCATATCGTGCGTATGGTATCTTGCGTTGCTATGTCATTTGCTTAGTTTAGACATGCTTTGTGTGAATGCCACCTGTTTAGTGTCTAATTACCATATATGTGAATTATGCAATGCCATCCTGTTGCAAGACATTATATATGTGAATTATGCAATGTTATCTTGTTGCAAGGCATTATGTATGTAAATTATGCAATGCCATGCTGTTTAGGCAAGCGTCATATATGTGAATTATATCATGCCATCCTTTTTTTGTATTTCTCATTGCTTTTGTCGACAATGTTTGTATATTCAACTGCTCTTCCTGTGCATCAGCCATTTGAATTGGTGATGGAGAAATCTGGAGTGAAAACAAGGTCTTCAGAGCAGACAATGCTACCTGCTGAAGCACATATCTTGCTGGTTACAGATAGCTCTTCAGAGGAGGATTCAGAGGCAGATGACCAGTCCTATTATCCCCTTGAGGTGTATGCTCAAACTTGGCAGGGTTATATTACTCATATAATGCATATGTTGTATTGCAATGCTTAGTTTTTACATCATATACACAATATTGAATGCCATCTCCTTAGTTGACACATCATATATGCGATTGCCCTCTACTCACTTCCTTAGTATATAAATCATATATTTGAATTATGTCATGCCATGATGTTTACGTAGACAGCATGTATCTGAATTATGGCATGCCAACCCATTTTCTAAAGACATGATATAGTTATATCATCTCATCCTGTTTACATAGTCATCATATTTTAAATTATGTCATTCTATCCGTGAATTATATCACGCCATCATGTTTCCATCGATGGCATGTTTGTGATTTATGGCATGCCAACCACTTTAATAGACACATCGTATAGTTATATCATGTCATCCTGTTTACCTAGTCATCATATTTTGAAGTATGTCATTCTATCCTGTTTAGTTAGCCACCATACATGTGAAATTGTGTCATGCTATCCTGTTTAATTAGCCATCATATATGTGAAATTATGTCCTGCTATTCTGTTTGCTTAGACAACATAAATGTGAATTATTTCATGCCCTATTTTCTTCCCTACTATCCATTGCACCCGTCTATCTTACAATGTCTGTACATTCAATTACTTTTCTTGTTTATCAGCCATTTCAATTGGAGGGAGTGATGGGAGTATCTGTGGGAGTAAAAACATGGTCATCAAAAAAGATCGTGCTACCTGTCGATGCAGATAGAACCACGGTTGTACTTGCCCAAGAACCAGCCCCACCACACATAACCCACACTCATGCAAATTGTACCCCTACCCAGTTGGACAGAGAACCAGCTACACCCCTTCTAACCCCAACCCCAGCAGATAGACACCCAGTTCCTGTTGACACAGCACCGTCTCCACCACAGAGCACCCAAACACGAGCAGTTAGTAAGGCAACTGCAGTGCCCAAATCACGAGGACCACCACTCCAAACCCGAAGTCAACGCTTAAAGCAGAAGAAGAATTGTTCTCAGGTCAGGTTCCGTAGCTATGGTTCATACTACTTTTCTCTTGCATCACTGTATTTACTAATACCAACTAATTTCAAATTTGAAGGATGCAATTGAAACTCCAATGGCGCAACATGTATGTTTTAAACCTATTTCTTCAACGTGTTTGGCTGTTTGCTGTTGTAACTTGCTCTATGTTGATTTCAGTTTCAATTGAATAAACAGTTATGTTCTCATGCCATGCACATTACAAGTGTTGTTATTGCTGTGTAGTTTCCCACACTTATATTATGTGTATGCTGCTTTGTCTTAAATAGATATGATTCGAACTGTATCTATCTTGATTTGGCAACATAAACTAGAATGATATAGACCATAGAGTGACCATACTACATAGATATATGTTTGTTTCATGCTGTTATCCTGTCCACCTTACTACTGAACTGGTTTACCAAAATGAGTTTCATATACTACATTGTAAACCTGAGATGTGTTTGTTTGTTTCTCTTTTAGAACAAGGATAAAATATTGGAGATGAGTATCCTGTTATGCAATGGTAAAGGAATTAATGCAGATAAGGTTCAAGATAGTGAGACATCCCTGTTGGTCTCCAAGAAAGCTGATAAAAACTATATTGAAGACACTAAGACAACCCCAAAGTCCTGTCTTGATGTAGTGTTCGAGTTACTGGCTACCACTGCTGGCACCAGCTCTACGAACTCGTTGCCTGAATTAGTTAGGCTTCTTGAGTCTCAACTTCAAGTTGAAAGACATCGATCAGATGTTATGCGACAGGAAGCTGAAGGACTGAGGAAGTCCCTGCAGAATTCAGATGCATACTTTCTGGTGCAACAGCAAGCGCTGGAGGACTTAAGCGCCAAACAAGAGAAAGTTAATAGGCTTGCTAAGCATCTTGCCAGCATTATGGGTACCCAGGATATTGTTTCTTGAGCTCTTCTGAAGTGGTTTCAGTTCTGGACTTGTTTTGCTGCGGCGTTTATATGCTGCTGTGTTCCCTATATTTGCACTGGTGGTGAACTTTGATGCCCAGTGGATGTAATATGTGTAATAGCCGTGATAGCCTAGTGTAAGTTGATTGCTTATTTATTTCCTTGTTGTCTTGTTTATTTGTTTGCTTGTAGTCAGTGCAGTTCTTTTTCTGCGGATTGCTAGTGGCTGCAATAACCAATTTTTTAAAACTAGTCCACAATAACCATGGGCTAATATTTACTGTAGTGACACTGGGCCTCCTACGGGCCGTAGAAACAGTGGGCCTTCTACGGGCCGTAGAAACAGTGGGCCTTCTACGGGCCGTAGAAACAGTGGGCCTTCTACGGGCCGTAGAAACAGTGGGCCTTCTATGGGCTGTAGAAACGGTGGGCCTTCTACGGGCCGTAGAAACAATGGGCCTTCTACGGGCCGTATCATCAATGGGCCTTATACGGGCCGTATGATCGATTGGCCAAACATGGGCCAAACAGACCGCATTCTGGCCGTAAACGGGCTAGAGTTGGAATCGTCCGTTCATGGGCCGACCATAATGGGCCATCGTTAATAAGCCGTATTTGATGACGCTATGAAAATGGCCCAACGTATTAACGGACCACAAACGGGCCGACTGTAACCACGGGCTGAATTTGGCCCACAAGCAGAAAATGACAGTAACGGGCCGTAAGTAAACGAATGCTGGAAAATAGCCCAAGAATAAATGGGCTCTGAGAAGGCCGAAAGATAACATGGGCTGGAAACGGCCCAACGGAATAACGGGCCGTTAATGGGTATAAAGTGATACACTGTTCTTTACGGGCCAGTTTCACCACGGGCCGTTAATGGGTGTAAAGTGATACACTGTTCATTACGGGCCAGTTTCACCACGGGCTGTTAATAGGCCAAGAGTTACATAGGGCCTCATATGGGCCGAAAGACGTCATGGGCCATACATGGGCTAGAAGTGAAAATGGGCTGGAATCATATTGGATGGCCCAGATGACGCTACTAGGCCTAATTCGAATAGGAGGTAACGGGCCTTGGGTTAGCGGGCTGTAAATGGGCTATATGCGAACAGGCCGTTAACAGGCTTTCCATGGGCCTGCCCGCCACCTTTTGACAAAGTCAAACGGGCCGGCCTTTTCACAGGAATGGGCCTCTGTTGGGCCGTGCCACGTGTCGACGTATCATAGGCGCCTTCTGTCCAATGAGTGGATGACATCTGTCCCAGCGATGAGCCGACACGTGTTTCCTCCAGCCAATGATGATTTTACACGTGGAAAATCCCCATTGGTCGGGGCTGTTAATGGGTTATCGGATCCAAAACCCGACCCGATAGCTTAACGGCATTCCCTTACGGTGGATGCCATGTGTCGGTCACCCTTGACAAAAGCACTTCTGTGACGCGCGATTTATCGTCATGGAAGTGGACACTTCCGTGATGATAATTTTGGTAATGTCATGGAACACTTCTACGACAGCACAGGTATGACTATCGTGATTCTGTCATAAATTTGTCATGGATGTACATGCATGACAAAAAACGCGACCTACTGTGACAAACACGTATCATCACGGAAGTGTATTTTTTTGTAGTGCTCGGGTCCGTGCTCCACCGAGCCACCACATGCTGGCGCTGGGAGGACCGGGGGAGCTGCGGCCATGGTGCACTCTCCTCCTCCTCGCCAGCCGCCGTGGGCATCGGCCCGTCGTGACGACGCTTGTGATAACATCTCCATAGCGTCGTCCGACCCGCGGACCCTCCGCGACCAGCGCCAGGTTCTTCGGGAACGAGCTCACAAAGACGCTCGGACCACGATCGAGCGCCGGCGCGAAACGCGCCACCAGTCGGACCAGCGGGCGGGGCCCGCTATGGACCACCCAGCACTAGGGGGGCTTGATACGTCTCCGTCGTATCTACTTTTCCAAACACTTTTGCCCTTGTTTTGGACTCTAACTTGCATGATTTGAATGGAACTAACCCGGACTGACGCTGTTTTCAGCAGACTTTTCATGGTGTTATTTATGTGTAGAAACAAAAGTTCTCGGAATGACCTGAAACTCCACGGAACATCTTTTTGGAAAATATTAAAAATACTGGAAGAAAAATCCACGTCAGGGGGCCCACACCCTGTCAACGAGGGTGGGGGGCGCGCCTGGCCCCCTGGGCGCGCCCCCCCTGCCTCGCGGGCCCCCTGATGCTCCACCGACCTCAACTCCAACTCCATATATTCACTTTTGGGGAGAAAAAATCAGGGAGAAGGATTCATCGCGTTTTACCATACGGAGCCGCCGCCAAGCCCTAAAACCTCTCGGGAGGGCTGATCTGGAGTCCGTTCGGGGCTTCGGAGAGGGGGATCCGTCGCCGTCGAGATCATCAACCATCCTCCATCACCAATTTCATGATGCTCACCGTCGTGCGTGAGTAATTCCATCGTAGGCTTGCTGGACGGTGATGGGTTGGATGAGATCTATCATGTAATCGAGTTAGTTCTGTTACGGTTTGATCCCTTGTATCCACTATGTTCTGAGATTGATGTTGCTATGTCTTTGCTATGCTTAATGTTTGTCACTAGGGCTCGAGTGCCATGATTTCAGATCTGAACCTATTATGTTTTCATGAATATATGTGAGTTCTTGATCCTATCTTGCAAGTCTATAGTCACCTACTATGTGTTATGATCCGGCAACCCCGAAGTGACAATAATCGGGACCACTCCCGGTGATGACCATAGTTTGAGGAGTTCATGTATTCACTATGTGTTAATGCTTTGGTCCGGTACTCTATTAAAAGGAGGCCTTAATATCCCTTAGTTTCCATTAGGACCCCGCTGCCACGGGAGGGTAGGACAAAAGATGTCATGCAAGTTCTTTTCCATAAGCACGTATGACTATGTTCGGAATACATGCCTACATTACATTGATGAATTGGAGCTAGTTCTGTGTCACCCTATGTTATGACTGTTACATGATGAACCGCATCCGGCATAATTCTCCATCACCGATCCAATTCCTACGAGCTTTTCACATACTGTTCTTCGCTTATTTACTTTTCCATTGCTACTGTTACAATCACTACAAAACCCAAAAATATTAGTTTTCCTACCATTACCGTTATTTCCATATTACTTTGCTACTAAATACTTTGCTGCAGATACTAAGTTATCCAGGTGTGGTTGAATTGACAACTCAAATGCTAATACTTGAGAATATTCTTTGGCTCCCCTTGTGTTGAATCAATAAATTTGGGTCGAATACTCTACCATCGAAAACTGTTGCGATCCCTATACTTGTGGGTTATCAGGGCTCCGGCGGCCTACCTTACGAGGTGGGCTGCCCGGCCTTCACCCGTGAGCTGCGGCAGTTCTGGTGGCCGTCCCACCGCACGTTCAAGCCCAACGTCGGCGAGAAGTACACTAGCAAGACCCATCCGTCCGAGTTCCTCAGCATCTACACCATCGCGATGCAGGCTGCTGGAGCTCGCAACAACAAGGTGCTTGCCAACTATTTCCCGCTGGCAGTGAAGCCTAATGTTATGTCTTGGTTGATGCACTTGCCGGCGGATTCCATTTCTTCTTGGTCGGATCTGTGCCATGAGTTCGTTGGCGCCTTCACAGGAGGCCACCAAGCTCATGGCCAGGCCAGTGATCTGCATATCATTCCCCAGAAGGAAGGGGAAACCCTGCGCAAATACATCCAGAGATTCAGCCGGGTGCAGTACAACATCCCCGACGTTCATCCCGCCGCTGTGATCAGCGCGTTCCATCAGAACGTGCGCAACCGCAAAATATGCGAAGAGCTGGTGATGACCAAGATTAAGGATGTGGCCGAGCTCTACGTTCTGGCCGATAGGTGCGCCTGGGCTGAAGAGGGAAGGAAGTACCCCGGCGAAGACGCCGGTGCGAAAACCGACTCTACCGATGAAGACGCCGCCACCCCGATGAAGAAGGGCCGGTGTTGCAACAGGAAACGCAAAGGCAAGGTCGTGCTTGCCGTTGAAGGATCTGACGACACCGGCGCTGCCAAGAAGGTCAAGGCAGACGCCCCCAGCAAGGAGATTGTCGGGTGCGCCGCCTGTCGGGCCTTGGCGGCTACCGAGAAGCCAGGAAGCTCCGGCAAGCAATACTGCAAGATCCACCACACCAAGGGCCACGACCTCCAGAACTGCCGACAAGTCGAGCTGCTTGCTGAGAAGCAAAAAGCTGAGTACAAGAGGCGGGACAAGGAGAAGGACTAGGATGGTGCCGAGGGATCCGGCAAGAAGCGTGGCGGCCAAGGAGGCCACCGCGGCAAGGACAACCAGCAACAGAGGCCCACCCGGGGCCGTGACAAGAAACAAGAAGACGATGATCACGACGAGGACGACGAGTCCGGTGAGCAATAGTTCCAGAAGGCTACGGAGGCCATCTGCATCGATGGTGGCGCCTCGCTGCATACTTCTCACCGCCAGCTCAAGCAGTGGGCGCGTGAGATTACAGCAGCGGAACCGTCGTTCGACGCTCAGAAGCCGCTGAAGTGGTCCAGCACGCCCCTCATCTTTGACGCCGAGGACCACCCTGACCGCACAACCGCGGTCGGGTGTTTGCCATTGTTGGTCTCACCAACGATACGCAACCTCAAGGTGAACAAGATGTTGGTTGACGGCGGGGCCGACCTGAAATTGATCTTGCCTGTCGTGATCAAAAGACTGCAAATTCCTGATGGAGACCTCGAGGAAACGGGTACGTTTCAAGGGGTCAATCCGGGGAGGAGCCAGCCGAAGGGGAAGGTCACACTGCCCATGACGTTTGGAGGGGAGTTGAACTACAGAACGGAGAGGATCATCTTCGACGTGGCCGAGATCCCCTTACCCTACAACGGGATCCTCGGCCGCCCGGCACTAGCCAAGTTCATGGCAGCATCACACTACGCCTACAACATGCTAAAGATGCCCAGGCCGTTGACCATCATCTCCGTCCCCTCCGACAAGAAGGACGCGCTGATCTGCGCTGACCAACTCTACCGGGAAGCAATTGCAGCAGCTGCCGTCAAGGCACCTGCTCCTGCCGCTGAAGGCCCAGAAGGGAAGAGAAAGCCCGGCAAGACCTCTCGCACCCACTCCGGCAACCACGCCTCTTCGGAGTGCTACGCTACCGTCGAGGATGTGCCAGAGAGCTCTATCGGCAAGAGCAAGAAATCCAGAGACAAGCCACCGCAGACCAAGAAGGTGTCCGCCAGGGAGGATGGCACGGGAGGGGCCTTCACATAGGCTCCACCCTCGACAGCAAATAGGAAGGCGCACTCGTCACCTTCCTGCGGGCGAATGTCGACGTGTTTTCGTGGCAAGCATCCGACATCCCCGGTGTTCCCAGGGAGGTGATTGAGCACCACCTAGCTGTCTGCCCTCATGCACGGCCCGTCAAGCAGAAGGTCAAAAAGCAGGCTCTGGAGAGGCAGGAGTTCATCACAGAGGAGATCAGGAAGTTGGAAGCAGCAGGTTTGGTGAGAGGAGTGCTCCACCCGACGTGGTTGGCCAATCCGGTAGTGGTGCGCAAGGCGAATGGGAAGTGGAGGCTGTGTATTGATTACACAGATATCAATAAGGCTTGTCCTAAGGACCCCTTCCCGTTGCCGCACATCAACCAGATTGTTGACTCCATGGCCGGGTGTGATCTGTTATCATTCCTCGACGCCTACTCGGGCTACCACCAAATCTTCATGACAAGAGAGGATGAAGAAAAGACAGCATTCATCACCCCATGTGGTACGTATTGCTTTTTACGGATGCCTTTCGGGTTGAAGAGTGCTGGCTCGACGTTTGCAAGAGCAGTCCTAATTGGTTTTGAACCTCAGCTCCATAGAAATATGGAGGCATACATGGATGACATAGTGGTCAAAACCAAGGACGGGCCAACTCTTGTGCAAGATCTGGAAGAGACATTTGCCAACCCGCGCAAGATCAACCTTAAGCTGAACCCTGAGAAGTGTGTCTTCGGCGTTCCGTCCGGCAAGCTTCTCGGATTATTTGTGTCGCAGCGCGGGATCGAGGCAAACCCAGACAAGATCAAAGCTATTGAGCAGATTAAGGCGCCCAAGCGGATGAAAGACGTGCGTCGGCTCGCTGGCTGCGTCGCCGCCATGAGCCGATTCATCTCCAAGTCCGCCGAGTGTGCCCTTCCCTTCTTCAAAATCTTGAAGAAGGCAGGACCAATGGAGTGGACCCTGGAAGCCGAGGCGGCATTGCAGGATCTGAAGAAATACCTTTCCTCCACGCCAATACTAGTTGCGCCTAAACCACAAGAGTCGTTGCTGCTGTATCTAGCGGTGATGAATCAAGTGGTCAGCGCCGCACTGGTGGCGCAGAGAGAGGTTGACGAAGAGGCAGCAGCGGCGGCAGAACCAGCGGATGGAAAGCCAAAGATCCCCCCGGCAGGGCCTGGTGCCGGCAAGGCAGGGCCCCCGGCAGGATCTGACGCCGCCGAGGGAGTGCTTGCGCAGTCAGGCGAGGTGGTGCGGAAGAAGAAGATGATGCAACACCCGGTTTACTTTGTCAGCTCCCTCTTGCAGGGGGCTAGGTCGAGGTATTTCGATGTGCAAAAATGGCTCTTCGGCCTCCTTATGGCCTCGAGGAAGCTGCGACATTACTTCCAAGCCCACGAGATCACTGTCGTCACCCGCCTCCCATTGCAACGGATACTGCATAACCCAGATGCAACCGGAAGGATTGTTGAATGGGCCTTGGAGTTGTCAAGTTTTGGTTTGAAGTTTGAAAGTACCTCGACAATCCAGAGCAGAGTCTTGGCGGAGTTCATTGCAGAATGGACCCCAACACCTGACGAAGAAATCCAGGAGACCGCTCTCCCTGACAAGGAAGCAGACCGCGACTGTATCATGTACTTTGATGGGGCTTTCTCGCTGCAAGGCGCTGGTGCCGGCGTGCTACTCGTCGCGCCCACCGGAGAGCACCTCAAGTACGTGGTCCAGATGCACTTTCCCAGGGAGATGTCCACCAACAACACTGCAGAATACGAAGGGTTGCTTGCCGCTCTCAGGATCGCGGCAGACCTCGGGGTTAAGAAGCTCATCGTTAGGGGTGACTCGCAGCTCGTTGTCAGGCAGGTCAACAAGGATTATCAGAGCCCATTGATGGAGGCTTACATAGATGAGGTGAGGAAGCTGGAGGAACGCTTTGACGGTATCCAAGCGGAGCACGTCCCCCGAATGGAGAACGACATCGCCGATTACCTGTCAAAGCGTGCTGCATTCAAGCTACCTGTGGAACCAGGTACCTTTTTGCTCTGGTTAACTCAACCATCCGTCGAACCATCAATGGGGCAGAACAAGCGGAGGAAGTCAGGTCCCGGCAAGTACTTTCCTACCGAGCCCCCTGGGGTTGCCGGCAAGGGTGCTGCCGCGGACGCTGAGCCTGCCAAAGGGCAACTGGCTCCGGCAGGGCGTCAAGCCCTGGCCATGGAGACAGCCGCGCCCATGGCTGAGGAAATGCCTTTGGTCCTTGCCGTCGAGCCCCAGGCTCCGGCATGGGCACAGCATACTGTCTGATTCCTCCAAACAGGGGAACTTCCTGAGGAGCAGGAGGAAGCGGAAAAAGTAGCCCGCCGGTCCGCCCCGTACCAGTTCGTCGATGACGTCCTGTACAGGAGAAGGCCGAACGGCGTGAAATTGAAGTGCATCCCCCGGGAGGAAGGACTGGAGCTGTTGGCAGAGATACATGGAGGCATATGTGGCTGCCACATAGGGTCGAGGGCCCTTGACGGAAAGGCGTTCCGGCAAGGTTTCTTCTGGCCCACCGCCCTCCAGGATGCGACGGCACTAGTAACCAAGTGTGAAGCGTGTCAGTTCCGTTCAAAGAAGCTTCATCAACCAGCTCAAGCCCTTCAAACAATCCCTCTCTCCTGGCCATTCTCGGTTTGGGGGCTCGATATACTGTGCCCTTTCCCACGCGCTGTCGGGGGCTTTGAGTACTTGTACGTTGCAATCGACAAGTTCACAAAGTGGCCAGAGGTGGAAGCAGTGAGAATTGTGACTGCTCAGTCAGCTGTCAAGTTTTTCAAGGGACTGGTCTGCCGTTTTGGTGTGCCAAACAGAGTCATCACCGACAACAGCACGCAGTTCACAAGCCACACCTACATGCAATACATTCCAGACCTCGGCAGCAAGCTCTGTTTTGCTTCTGTGGCACACCCACGGAGCAACGGCCAAGCAGAGAGGGCAAATGCTGAAGTGTTGCGAGGCCTAAGAACAAATACTTTTGACAACCTGCGCAAGAGCAGAAGGCGCTGGATTGATGAATTGCTGGTGGTTCTTTGGTCGATCAGGACGACGCCAAATCGAGCCACCAGCCAGACACCTTTTGCCCTGGTATACGGGGCAGAAGCAGTTCTCCCCACGGAACTCATATACGGGTCACCTCGAGTGCTCGCATATGATGAGCTTGAGCAAGAGCAGTTGCGCCAAGATGACGCGACGCTCCTTGAGGAAGATCGTCTTCCGGCGGCTGTGAGAGCAGCATGCTACCAGCAAGCCTTGCGCCGCTACCATAGACGCAAGGTTCATGCCCGAAGCTTTGAGGAAGGCGAGCTTGTTCTTCGGCGCGTTCAGTCGGCCAAGAATTCCAACAAGTTGACGCCAAAGTGGGAAGGCCCTTATCGGGTAATGCGAGTCACCAGGCCCGGCGCAGTCCGCCTGGAGACCGAAGATGTTGTCCCAGTGAGCAACTCCTGGAACATCAAGCATCTTCGCAAGTTTTACCCGTAAGGCGCGGCTTGCCGGGCCTCCCGGCAAGCCACCTTTTGTACAAGCTTTGCCGGCAAGGCATGTAACCCTTCGTACAAAGCCAGGCACAGACCCTGAGCATGAATAAATGAAGCGCTGGCGCCCTAAGTTATAGCATGCATGCTAGGTCGAGTCTCTTCCTTGGTTAGGGTTGATAGTGCTTAGCGGCGACTAACCCCTAGCCAAGAGGTCGAGTGCGCGTCTCTCTGTTTCTTTTCTATCCTCTTTTGGTTCGTAGGGCACATGAGCACTTCTGCTGAGCTACTTGGAAGAAAAGGCACAGACCAGCGTCCCAACCCCGGCAAACCAAAGTTGCCGGGGGCTGCAAGTACAAGGATCCAACCGCAGCGAGATGAGGTTGCCGGGGGCTGCAGATCTAGATAAGTCTTTTATCCTCTCTCATGCATTTCGTTATGAAACTGAGACACATGAAACCTCATTTTATTTCTAGGCCACCGTGCTCCCCTTTTCTATACCCAAGGATTATCTCCTGGGCCCAAATTTGGTTGTAGCCGCAGCGGCAAGGAAGTAGAACGAGGAGCCCAAACCCGCTTCGTCCCTGCCTCCGCCAAAGGTGCGAGAATGGTCGAACAAAGTGGGGGGACGGCAAGGCCTGTTGCCGGGCGGGAAATGTTTATCTTAAATAGTAACAAGGATTCACTCCTTGTCGTGGGTTCCATCCACAAACAAAAACCCCCGGCAAACACCCCTTTTTCATTAAAAACATCACGTATAGGTACAGTTCATACGGAATGAAAAACATGAGCAAGGGGGATTATAAGCTTTAAATTTAACAAGGCCCGAAGGCTTACAGATTGAAAAAATAGGTGAGATGCCCGTAATCCATTTCTTGTCCCTCTCCTCAGGAGGCAGGTCAAGGGGGCGAAATGGCAAAAGGGGCGCCTAGGCGAGCTACGAGCAGCAGAAAGCACCAAGAGAACACCTCGGTGGCCGCCCACGGGTGGGCCAGTGATGACGGTGCCGGGAAAGGAGTTGGAAGACGAGGCAGCAGGACCGGCAATATGCGATGAAGGCGTCGGTGCCCGCGTACACTGAGTTGATGGCGTTGCCGCCTGCCCTCTTCCTCTTCTGCAGCCTCCCGATGCCAGCCGCCCAAGGAGACGGCCCCGAGAAGTTTAAGGAGCTGGCCCCTCCCCCGACAAAGCTCTACCGGAGAGCGGCCAAGTGCAGATGCTGCTGCTGCTGCACCCACCCAGGCACGGGGCGTCCGACGCCTAGTTGGACTCGTCCCCGTCATCTGCCCCGCTGTCCTCCTCGTCACTTTCGCTCGAGGAAGAGCTTCCATCGTCGGAATCTCCGTCAGAGGAGCTCCCCACGCAGCACTTCAGGCGAGTCCCAAAGTCTCCGAAGACCTTGACGGAGAGCATGCCGCCCTCCATTAATTTGAAGTAGAGGACGAGCCCCGCCGTCAGGCTGTGGATGCGAGCGAACGTCTTCCATCCACGACGGAGGTACATGACCCGAGGAGCCGGGAATTCAACGTCGACCCGCGTGCCCCCATTCCCACAGCCCCTCATGTGCAATCTGAGGGATTGGGGCGGGTCACGCTCCATCTCCCGAGCAAACGGGACGGGAAGACGAAGACGGCGACGCGGAGGCCGGCGCAGCCTGATGAAGAACTCGCGGGGCAGGTCTCCAACATGGCCTTCCATCGGGAAGGGCATCATTGGCACGGGCGAAGCCGGCGCGCCGCCCCGTCCTCCTCTTCCCCGAGCACCATGACTTCTGCCCCGGCCTCGCCCCCTCCCCCTTCCCCTCGCGGCCGGCTCCACCACCGCAGGCTCAGGAGGAGGAGGGACGCGCTGTCCAGCGGCGACCCTCGCCGCCACCGTCGAGGGACCAGGATTCCCTTTCTCCATGGCGAGTGAAAGGAAGAAGGAGAAGCGAGAGGAGATAGATGACAGAAGAGTGCGAGATGCCATCCCCCCTTCCCCCTCCTTATAAAGGGGGTCGGGGCTCGGCCGCCCCGCTCGGCCAATCTAGCCACCAGAGGCGCAGGGAATCGGGACCGACCCGCTGCCCCAACCAGCAACGGCCCGGTTTCCCGCCTCCACTGCTTGCCACCCCAAGCGCATGGAGGACGCATGGCAAACGTGCAGAATCGAGGGGACGGGTGAGGCGACCTCTCCCCACCCTGTGATCATGGGGTGTGGACGCCTTGAAGACTGCAACCCGGCCTTGTGCGGTAAATGAGCCGCGCCTCCACGCCTCCCTATTTTTATGGGGAAGGCGCGAGCCGCCTCTTTACCATGATGTGACGCATGCATGCGGGAACTGCCCCACGCATGCCGCCCACGTCACGTGCACCCCTCCACGCTACGCCGCGCCGTGCGCGGGTCGTGCGAAGCGCAGCGCGCGAAATTTTTTACCGCGGTAAAAACCGCCCCGCCTGCCCGTGCACCGTTTTGGGCCTGGCCCAACAACGTGTCGCCCTTATGTGTGGCCCAGGCCTAGGGGCTCCTGTCGGTGTACAAAAGGAGGGGCGCACTGTTGTACCCCTTTACCTGTGCACGGGCAGTCGGAACCGCGCCCACGGTCACACCAAGCAGAACAGGGGAGATGAGCCAAGGTAAGACCGAAGCCCAAGATAACCAGAGCAACACCAAAGCCAAGACCACAAAGAGCAGAGGGACGAAGCAGGTTCCCCCGGCAAGACCCTTGCCGGGGCAGCCTCAGCAGCCCCGGCAAGACACTTGCCGGGGCAGCTCGCCCCACACCAACAGAGCGAGCCACCCTTGAGCCCACGGTCTCCAACATCATGTTGGGCTAGGGCTCGGGAGGCACCTCCATTGTGGCATGCAGATCTTTGTGAAGACAAGGAACACTCAAGATCAGATGAGGATTAGAAGACGACGGTCCTCCGCAGGATCCTTGCCGAGGAAGGCCGCCAGACCCCTGGCAAGGTCCTTGCCGGGGACGACAGCGCGCCACGACAAGACCCTTGCTGGGCCACCCGGCAAGGCCCTCGCCGAGGACGCCAGCAGGGCCACTACCAGGCCCGCACCAACCAAGTCTCCACCACCGTTCACATGCAGCTGCCAACCCAACCAGCTGGGCGGGCACCTGCGTGGCAACATGCAGCTCCCAGGCCAACTCATCAAGCGCCTGCGTGGCGGCATGCAGATCTTTGTGGAGGCTCCACCATCGCGCCACCTCAGCTGCCTGCCTGCCTACGTGGCGCCGCATGCGTTGCTAGCCAGGGCGCGTGTCGAAGCAAGGAGGAGCGGCGACGGACGGGACGGGCCTCGCCCCGTCCCCGATAAAGCAAGGGGACACCTAAGCTACGCATTAAATGTGTCGTGTCCTGTAATATGAGCGATAGGCTCATAGCACTGTGCGCCTTTCCACCTCCAGTGTGCCACTGTGGCAGCCCCTTTCGACTATAAAAGGAGGCCCATGGCATCCTGGAGAAGGATTGGGCTCTTTCGAACCACACACTCATCACAGCTAGTTCGAGAGCTCAAGCACTCTCTGAAATACACCCACCAAAGCAGGACTAGGGTTTTACGCATCCTCGCGGCCCGAACCTAGGTAAACGATCCTCGTGCTAGTTACTAATCTTGCTCTTCTCGCAACCCCGCACCCCGGCAACCGTAGTAGGGATTCTTGTGATCCCATAGGTGTCGTTCCACACCGACAATTACCGTACCACTCTGGTGTGGATCTTACTCTGGTTGACCTACGAGGTTCGGTAGTAACTTGATCTGAAGTTACATGATTATCATCATTAGCTTCCTCACTAATTGGTGTAGGAGTCACAGGAACAGATTTCTGTGATGAACTACTTTCCAATAAGGGAGCAGGTACAAATACCTCATCAAGTTCTACTTTCCTCCCACTCACTTCTTTCGAGAGAAACTCCTTCTCTAGAAATGATCCATTCTTAGCAACGAATGTCTTGCCTTCGGATCTGTGATAGAAGGTGTACCCAACAGTCTCCTTTGGGTATCCTATGAAGACACATTTCTTCGATTTGGGTTCGAGCTTATTAGGTTGAAGCTTTTTCACATAAGCATCGCAGCCCCAAACTTTAAGAAATGACAACTTTGGTTTCTTGCCAAACCACAGTTCATAAGGCGTCGTCTCAACGGACTTAGGTGGTGCCCTATTTAATGTGAATGCAGCCATCTCTAAAGCATAACCCCAAAACGATAGCGGTAAATCAGTAAGAGACATCATAGATCGCACCATATCTAGTAAAGTACGATTACGACGTTCGGACACACCATTACGTTGTGGTGTTCCGGGTGGCGTGAGTTGCAAAACTATTCCGCATTGTTTCAAATGAAGACCAAACTCGTAACTCAAATATTCTCCTCCACAATCAGATTGTAGAAACTTTATTTTCTTGTTACGATGATTTTCCACTTCACTCTGAAATGCTTTGAACTTTTCAAATGTTTCAGACTTATGTTTCATCAAGTAGATATACCCATATCTTCTCAAATCATCTGTGAAGGTGAGAAAACAACGATACCCGCCACGAGCCTCAGTATTCATCGGACCACATACATCTGTATGTATGAATTCCAACAAATCCGTTGCTCGCTCCAAAGTTCCGGAGAATGGCATTTTAGTCATCTTGCCCATGAGGCATGGTTCGCAAGTACCAAGTGATTCCAAAAGTCCATCAGAATGGAGTTTCTTCATGCGCTTTACACCAATGTGACCTAAACGGCAGTTCCACAAATAAGTTGCACTATCATTATCAACTCTGCATCTTTTGGCTTCAATATTATGAATATGTGTATCACTACTATCGAGATTCATCAAAAATAGACCACTCTTCAAGGGTGCATGATCATAAAAGATATTACTCATATAAATATAACAACCATTATTCTCATATTTAAATGAATAACCCTCTCGCATCAAACAAGATCCAGATATAATGTTCATGCTCAACGCTGGCACCAAATAACAATTATTCAGGTCTAAAACTAATCCCGAAGATAGATGTAGAGGTAGCGTGCCGACCGCGATCACATCGACTTTGGAACCATTTCCCATGCGCATCGTCACCTCATCCTTAGCCAATCTTCGCTTAATCCGTAGTCCCTGTTTTGAGTTGCAAATATTAGCAACAGAACCAGTATCAAATACTCAGGTGCTACTGCGAGCATTAGTAAGGTACACATCAATAATATGTATATCACATATACCTTTGTTCACCTTGTCATCCTTCTTATCCGCCAAATACTTGGGGCAGTTCTGTTTCCAATGACCAGTCCCTTTGCAGTAGAAACACTTAGTCTGAGGCTTAGGTCCAGACTTGGGCTTCTTCACTTGAGCAGCAACTTGCTTGCCGTTCTTCTTGAAGTTCCCTTTCTTCCCTTTACCCTTCTTCTTGAAACTGGTGGTCTTGTTAACCATCAACACTTGATGCTCCTTCATGATTTCTACCTCCGCAGCCTTTAGCGTCACGAAGAGCTCGGGAATTGTCTTATCCATCCCTTGCATATTATAGTTCATCACGAAGCTCTTGTAGCTTGGTGGCAGTGATTGAAGAATTCTGTCAATGACACTATCATCCGGAAGATTAACTCCCAGTTGAATCAAGTGATTGTTATACCCAGACATTTTGAGTATATGCTCACTGACAGAACTATTCTCCTCCATCTTGCAGCTGTAGAACTTATTGGAGACTTCATATCTTTCAATCCGGGCATTTGCTTGAAATATTAACTTCAACTCCTGGAACATCTCATATGCTCCATGACGTTCAAAACGTCGTTGAAGTCCCGGTTCTAAGCCATAAAGCATGGCACACTGAACTATCGAGTAGTCATCAGCTTTGCTCTGCCAGACATTCATAACATCTAGCGTTGCTCCTGTAGCGGGTTTGGCACCTAGCGGTGCTTCCAGAACGTAATTCTTCTGTCCAGCAATGAGGACAATCCTCAAGTTACGGACCCAGTCCGTGTAATTGCTACCATCATCTTTCAACTTTGCTTTCTCAAGGAACGCATTAAAATTCAACGGAGCAACAGCACGGGCCATCTATCTACAACAACATAGACATGAAAAATACTATCAGGTACTAAGTTCATGATAAATTAAAGTTCAATTAATCAAATTACTTAAGAACTCCCACTTAGACAGACATCCCTCTTATCATCTAAGTGATCACGTGATCCATATCAACTAAACCATGTCCGATCATCATGTGAGATGGAGTAGTTTTCTATGGTGAACATCACTATGTTGATCATATCTACTATATGATTCATGCTCGACCTTTCGGTCTCAGTGTTCCGAGGCCATATCTGCATATGCTAGGCTCGTCAAGTTTAACCCGAGTATTCTGCGTGTGCAAAACTGGCTTGCACCCGTTGTATGTGAACGTAGAGCTTATCACACCCGATCATCACGTGGTGTCTCGGCACGACAAACTTTCGCAACGGTGCATACTCAGGGAGAACACTTATACCTTGAAATTTAGTGAGAGAACATCTTATAATGCTACCGTCGATCTAAGCAAAATAAGATGCATAAAAGATAAATATCACATGCAATCAATATAAGTGATATGATATGGCCATCATCATCTTGTGCCTTTGATCTCCATCTCCAAAGCAACGTCATGATCACCATCGTCACCGGCGCGACACCTTGATCTCCATCGTAGCATCGTTGTCGTCTCGCCAACTATTGCTTCTACGACTATCACTACCGCTTAGTGATAAAGTAAAGCAATTACATGGCGATTGCATTTCATACAATAAAGCGACAACCATATGGCTCCTGCCAGTTGCCGATAACTTGGTTACAAAACATGATCATCTCATACAATAAAATTTAGCATCATGTCTTGACCATATCACATCACAGCATGCCCTGCAAAAACAAGTTAGACGTCCTCTACTTTGTTGTTGCAAGTTTTACGTGGCTGCTACGGGCTGAGCAAGAACCGTTCTTACCTACGCATCAAAACCACAATGATATTTTGTCAAGTATGTGATGTTTTAACCTTCACAAGGACTGGGCATAGCCACACTCGATTCAACTAAAGTTGCAGAAACTGACACCCGCCAGCCACCTGTGTGCGAAGCACGTCGGTAGAACCAGTCTCCCGTAAGCGTATGCGTAATGTCGGTCCGGGCCGCTTCATCCAACAATACCGCCGAATCAAAGTATGACATGCTGGTAAGCAGTATGACTTGTATCACCCACAACTCACTTGTGTTCTACTCGTGCATATAACATCTACACATAAACCTGGCTCGGATGCCACTGTTGGGGAACGTAGTAATTTCAAAAAAATTCCTACGCACACACAAGATCATGGTGATGCATAGCAACGAGAGGCGAGAGTGTCGTCCACGTACCCTCGTAGACCGTAAGAGGAAGCGTTATGAGAACGCGGTTGATGTAGTCGTACGTCTTCACGATCCGACCGATCTGAGTACCGAATGCACGACACCTCCGAGTTCAGCACACGTTCAGCTCGGTGACGTCCCACGAACACTGATCCAGCAGATCTTCGAGGGAGAGTTCCATCAGCACGATGGCGTGATGACGGTGATGATGATGCTACCGACGCAGGGCTTCGCCTAAGCACCGCTACGATATGACCGAGGTGGATTATGGTGGAGGGGGGCACCGCACACGGCTAAAAGATCAACTGATCAACTTGTGTGTCCTTGGGGTGCCCCCCTCCCCCGTATATAAAGGAGTGGAGGAGGGGGGAGGGCCGGCCCTCCTATGGCGCGCCTTGGAGGAGTCCTACTAACACCGGGAGTAGGATTCCCCCCTTCCCTAGTTGGACTAGGAGAGAAGGAAGGGGGAGAGAGGGAGGAAGGAAAGGGGGTGCCCCCCCCTCCTAGTCCAATTCGGACCAGAAGGAGAGGGGGCGCGCGGCCTGCCCTGGTCTCCTCTTTCTCTCTCCACTATGGCCCAATAAGGCCCATACACTTACCGGGGGGTTCCGGTAACCTCCCGGTACTCCGATAAAATCCCGATTTCACCCGGAACCATTCCAATGTCCAAATATAGGCTTCCAATATATCGATCTTTATGTCTCGACCATTTTGAGACTCCTCGTCATGTCCGTGATCATATCTGGGACTCCCAACTACCTTCGGTTCATCAAAACACATAAATCATATTGCCGATCGTCACCGAACGTTAAGCGTGCGGACCCTACGGGTTCGAGAACTATGTAGACATGACCGAGACACTTCTCCGGTCAATAACCACTAGCGGAACCTGGATGCTCATATTGGCTCCTACATATTCTACGAACATCTTTATCGGTCAAACCGCATAACAACATACGTTGTTCCCTTTGTCATCGGTATGTTACTTGCCCGAGATTCGATCGTCGGTATCTCAATACCTAGTTCAATCTCGTTACCGACAAGTCTCTTTATTCGTTCCGTAATACATCATCCCGCAACTAACTCATTAGTTGCATTGCTTGCAAGGCTTATAGTGATGTGCATTACCGAGAGGGCCCAGATATACCTCTCCGACAATCAGAGTGACAAATCCTAATCTCGATCTATGCCAACTCAACAAGTACCATCGGAGACACCTGTAGAGCACCTTTATAATCACCCAGTTACGTTGTGATGTTTCGTAGCACACAAAGTGTTCCTCCGGTATTCGGGAGTTGCATAATCTCATAGTCAAAGGAACATGTATAAGTCATGAAGAAAGCAATAGCAATATACTAAACGATCGAATGCTAAGCTAACGGAATGGGTCAAGTCAATCACATCATTCTCTAATGATGTGATCCCATTAATCAAATGACAACTCATGTCCATGGCTAGGAAACTTAACCATCTTTGATTCAACGAGCTAGTCAAGTAGTGGCATACTAGTGACACTTAGTTTGTCTATATATTCACACATGTACTAAGTTTCCGGTTAATACAATTCTAGCATGAATAATAAACATTTATCATGATATAAGGAAATATAAATAACAACTTTATTATTGCCTCTAGGGCATATTTCCTTCAAGTAGCAACGATACATACGTGTCGATTCCCCTTCTGTCACTGGGATCAAGCACCGAAAGATCGAACCCACTACAAAGCACCTCTTCCCATTGCAAGATAAATAGATCAAGTTGGCCAAACAAAATCCAAATATCGGAGAAGAAATACGAGGATATAAGCAATCATACATATAAGAGATCAAAGAACTCAAATAACTTTCATGGATATTAAAAGATATAACTGATCATAAACTCAAAGTTCATCAGATCCCAACAAACACACTGCAAAAGAGTTAGTTATATGGATCTCCAAGAGACCATTGTATTGAGAATTCAGCGAGAGAGAGGAAGCCATCTAGCTACTAACTATGGACCCGAAGGTCTACAAAGAACTACTCACGCATCATCGGAGAGGCACCAATGGAGGTGATGAACCCCATCCAATATGGTGTCTAGATTGGATCTTGTGGTTCTGTACTCTGTGGCGGCTGGATGAATATTTCGTCGACTCCCCTAGGGTTTTGGGAATATTGGGGTATTTATAGAGCAAAGAGGCAGCCCGGAGGCACCCGAGGTGGTCACAACCCACCAGGGTGCGCCTGGGCCTCCTGGCGCGCCCTGGTGGGTGTTCCGCTCCTCGGGACTCCCCCCAGGCACAGCTAGGCCTCATTATGTTCCTTCCGGTCCAAAAAAATCTCCGTAATGTTTCGTTGCATTTGGACTCCGTTTGATATTGATTTCCTGCAATGTAAAAAACATGCAGAAAACAGCAACTGGCACTTGGCACTATGTCAATAGGTTAGTACCAAAAAATGATATAAAATGACTATAAAATGATTATAAAACATCCAAGATTGATAATATAACAAATGGAACCATAAAAAATTATAGGTACGTTGGAGACGTATCAACGCTCCAAGCAAAACTCATATCATGTGGTGAATAAAAATATAGCCTCAAGTAAATTTACCGATGAACGAAGACAAAAGAGGGGATGCCATCCGGGCCATCCCCAGCTTAGGCTCTTGGTTGTCCTTGAATGTTACCTTGGGGTGCCTTGGGCATCCCCAAGCTTACACTCTTGCCACTCCTTATTCCATAGTCCGTCGAATATTTACCCAAAACTTGAAAACTTTACAACACAAAACTTAACAGAAAACTCGTATGCTCCGTTAGTATAATAAAGCAAATCACCACTTGGGTACTGTTGTGAACTCATTCTAAATTTATATTGGCGTTATATCTACTGTATTCCAACTTCTCCATGGTTCATACCCTCCGATACTACTCATAGATTCATCAAAATAAGCAAACAACACTTGAAAAACAGAACAGTATGTAGTAATCTGGAAACTTT
This sequence comes from Triticum aestivum, assembly GCF_018294505.1. Taxonomy (NCBI): domain Eukaryota; kingdom Viridiplantae; phylum Streptophyta; class Magnoliopsida; order Poales; family Poaceae; genus Triticum; species Triticum aestivum. The sequence continues at coordinate 411,961,042 of NC_057799.1, read as the reverse complement.
CCATATTTATGTAACTCCAAAAATTCTGAAAAATTAGGACAACCTAGGCAATTTGTATATAAATCTTGTGTAAAAACTTCAGGATTTTATCATGTTCCAGTGAATTCTAGAAATTCTTCTACTGGACGCAAAAGTTTCTGTTTTACCACAATCAAATCAACTATCACCATAGACCATCCCAAAGGTCTTACTTGGCACTTTATTGAAACAAAAGCTATAAAACATGACTACTACAATAGCCTAATCATGTGAACACACAAAAATAGTAGGGGTTAATGTTGGGGTGTCTCCCAACACGCGCTTTTCTTCAATGCCTTTCTAGCTAGGCATGATCATTTCTATGATGCACTCATAAAAGATAAGAATTGAAACACAAAGAGAGCATCATGAACCATATGACTAGCACTTTTAAGCCTAACCCACTTCCTATGCATAGGGATTTTGTGAGAAAACAACTTATGGGAACAAGAATCAACTTGCATAAGAAGGCAAAACAAACAAAACTTCAAGATTTTCAATACATAGAGAGGAAACTTGATATTATTGAAATTCTTACAAGCATATATTCCTCCCTCATAATAATTTTCAGTAGCATCATGAATGAATTCAACAATATAGACATCACCTAAAGCATTATTTTCATGATGCACAAGCATAGAAATTTTACTACTCACCACATAAGCAAAATTCTTCTCACCCATAGTAGTGGGAGAAAACTCAACAAAATAACTATCATGTGAGGCATGTGAGGCATAATCCAATTGAAAATTAAAATCACGATGACAAGTTTCATGGTTATCATTATTCTTTATAGCATACGTGTCATCACAATAACCATCATAGATAGCAACTTTGTTCTCATAATCAATTGAAACCTCTTCCGAAATAGTGGATACATCCCTAAATAAAGTCATGACCTCTCCAAATCCACTTTCATAAATATTATAAGATTCAACACCATCCAAAATAGTTGGATCATTACCTAGAGTTGACACTCTTCCAAACCCACTTTCATTAATATAATCATCATAAATAGGAGGCATGCTATCATCATAATAAATTTGCACATCAAAACTTGGGGGACTAAAAATATCATCTTCATCAACATATAGAATCCCCAATCTTATGGCATTGCATATCATTAGCATCATGGATATTCAAAGAATTCATACAAACAACATTGCAATCATGCTCATCATTCAAAATTTAGTGCCAAACATTTTATAGACTTCTTCTAACACTTGAGCACAATTTTCCTTTCCATCATTTTCACGAAAGACTTTAAAAAGATGAAGCATATGGGGCAACCTCAATTCCATTTTTTTGTAGTTTTCTTTTATAAACTAAACTAGTGATAAAACAAAAAGATTCGATTGCAAGATATAAAGATATACCTTCAAGCACCAACCTCCTTGGCAACGGCGCCAGAAAAGAGCTTGATGTCTACTACACAACCTTTCTCCTTGTAGACGTTGTTGGGCCTCCAAGTGCAGAGTTTTGTAGGATAGTAGCAAATTTTCCTCAAGAGGATGACCTAAGGTTTATCAATCCGTGGGAGGCATAGGATGAAGATGGTCTCTCTCAAACAACCCTGCAACCAAATAACAAAGATTCTCTTGTGTCGCCAACACACCCAATACAATGGTAAGTTGTATAGATGCACTAGTTCGGCGCAGAGATGGTGATACAAGTGTAATATGGATGGTAGATATAGGTTTTTGTAATCTGAAAATATAAAAACAGCAAGGTAACTCGTAACAAAAGTGAGCGAAAATGGTATTGCAATGCTTGAAAACAAGGCCTAGGGTTCATACTTTCACTAGTGTAAGTTCTCTCAACAATGATAACATAATTAGACCATATGGCAATCCCTCAACGTGCGACAAAAGTCACACCAAAGTTCCTATCGTGGAGAACATAAGATGAAATTGCATGTAGGGTATGAAACCACCTCAAAGTTATTCTTTCCGATCAATCCATTGAGCTATTCCTATAAGTGTCACAAACAGCCCTAGAGTTCGTAGCAAAATAACACCATATGACACACATCAATCAACCCTAATGTCACCTAGATACTCCAATGTCACCACAAGTATCCGTGGGTCAATTATACGATATGCATCAAACAACTTCAGATTCATAATATTCAATCCAACATAAAGAACCTCAAAGAGTGCCCCAAGATTAAGGATGGCAATGGGTACCCATTACCCACGTACCCCGCGGGTAAAAACCCTATTAGGGTAAGGGTATGAGACAAAACGTTACCCATGGGTATATAAATAGGAAAATCTCAAACCCATCGGGTAGAGTGGGTACGGGTATGGGGTCACATAACCCATCCATGTGTACCCATGTACCCTCATAAATGAATATTGACAAATTATCTCTACACTTTGTCGTGAGTTTGTCAACTTGAAATACATAACTACGTGCTACTATTTATGACTATGTGTTGATGTTTACAAGAAAGTGTTGATTTTTATAGGATGTCTTGTTGTTTATAAGTATGTAATGATGTTATTATGTGTTATTGTTTATAAATTATTATAATATGTTGTTGTTTATAATTATGTGATGCTCAAGTTAATGTTATTCAAATGTGGGTATTTTTATTCGCAGGTACCCATTTACCCTGTCGGGTGACGGGTATGGAAAAAATTGTACCCACTAGCAGGTATGGGTATGGGTATGGGTATGGGTATGGGTATGGGTAAGATCAAATGGGGCGGGTAAGGGTATGGGGTGGCTCTACCCGTACCCAAACCCTGCGGGTGCCATCCCTACCCAAGATTCCTACAAGAGAAACAAGGACGAAAACGTGCAAACCCCTATGCATAGATTAACCCAATGTCACTGAGGGAGTCCTGGACTAAGGGGTCCTCAGGCGTCCGGCCTGTTAGCCATGGGCCGGACTGATGGGCTGTGAAGATACGAAGACAGAAGACTGCACCTGTGTCCGGATGGGACTCTCATTGGCGTGGAAGGCAAGCTTGGCGACCGAATATGTAGATTCCTTTCTTTGTAACCGACCTTGTGTAACCCTAGATCCTCCGGTGTCTATATAAACCAGAGGACTTAGTCCGGAAACAGAGAGACTCATTACCTTAGTCATACAGGCTAGACTTTTAGGGTTTAGCCATTACGATCTCGTGGTAGATTGATACGTCTCCAACGTATCTATAATTTTTGATTGCTCCATGCTATATTATCTACTGTTTTGGACATTAATGGGCTTTATTATTCACTTTTATATTATTTTTGGGACTAACCTATTAACCGAAGGCCCAGCCCAGAATTGTTGTTTTTTGCCTATTTCAGAGTTTCGCAGAAAAGGAATATCAAACGGAGTCCAAACGGAATGAAACCTTCGGGAACGTGATTTTTAGGAAGAATATGATCCAAGAGACTTGGACCCTATGTCAAGAAA
>NC_057799.1:411920907-411957171 GCF_018294505.1 Triticum aestivum | reverse complement strand
CATCTTGGGGCCTGTTCTGGAGCTCCGCCGGAAGGGGCATCGATCACGGAGGGCTTCTACATCATCACCATAGCCCCTCCGATGAAGTTTGAGTAGTTTACCTCAGACCTTCGGGTCCATAGTTAGTAGCTAGATGGCTTCTTCTCTCTTTTTGGATCTCAATACCATGTTCTCCCCCTCTCTCGTGGAGATCTATTCGATGTAATCTTCTTTTGCGGTGTGTTTGTTGAGACCGATGAATTGTGGGTTTATGATCAAGATTATCTATGAACAATATTTGAATCTTCTGAATTCTTTTATGTATGATTGGTTATCTTTGCAAGTCTCTTCGAATTATCAGTTTGGTTTGGCCTACTAGATTGATCTTTCTTGAAATGGGAGAAGGGCTTAGCTTCGGGTTCAATCTTGCGGTGTCCTTTCCCCGTGACAGTAGGGGCAGCAAGGCACGTATTGTATTGTTGCCATCGAGGATAACAACATGGGGTTTTTATCATATTGCATGAATTTATCCCTCTACATCATGTCATCTTGCTTAAGGTGTTACTCTGTTTTTATGAACTTAATACTCTAGATGCATGCTGGATAGCGGTCGATGAGTGGAGTAATAGTAGTAGATGCAGGCAGGAGTCGGTCTACTTGTCTCGGACGTGATGCCTATATACATGATCATACATAGATATTTTCATAACTATGCTCAATTCTGTCAATTGCTCAACAGTAATTTGTTCACCCACCATAAAATACTTATGCTCTCGAGAGAAGCCACTAGTGAAACCTATGGCCCCCGGGTCTATCTTCATCATATTAATCTTCCAATAGTTAGTTATTTCCTTTGCTTTTTATTTTTCTTTTCTTTTACTTTGCATCTTTATCACAAAAATACCAAAAATATTATCCTATCATATCTATCAGATCTCACTCTCGTAAGTGACCGTGTAGGGATTGACAACCCCTTATCGCGTTGGTTGCGAGGATTTTTTTTTTGTAGGTGCGAGGGACTCACGCGTAGCCTCCTACTGGATTGATACCTTGGTTCTCAAAAACTGAGGGAAATACTTACGCTACTTTGCTGCATCACCTTTTCCTCTTCAAGGGAAAACCAATGCAGTGCTCAAGAGGTAGCAAGAAGGATTTCTGGCACCATTGCCGGGGAGGTCTATGCAAAAGTCAACATACCAAGTACCCATCACAATCCCTTATCTCCCGCACTACATTATTTGCCATTTGCCTCTTGTTTTCCTCTCCCCCACTTCACCCTTGCCGTTTTATTCGCCCTCTCTTTTCCGTTTGCCTCTTTTTCGCTTGCTTTTTGTTTGCTCGTGTGTTGGATTGCTTGTTTGTCACGATGGCTCAAGATAATACCAAATTATGTGACTTTACCAATACCAACAATAATGATTTCCTTAGCACTCCGATTGCTCCTCTTACCAATACTGAATCTTGTGAAATCAATGCTGCTTTGTTGAATCTTGTCATGAAAGATCAATTTGCCGGCCTTCCTAGTGAAGATGCCGCTACTCATCTAAATAGCTTCGTTGATTTGTGTGATATGCAAAAGAAGAAAGATGTGGAGAATGATATTGTTAAACTGAAGCTATTTCCTTCTTCACTTAGAGATCGTGCTAAAGCTTGGTTTTCATCTTTGCCTAAAAATAGTATTGATTCATGGAATAAGTGCAAAGATGCTTTTATCTCTAAGTATTTTCCTCACGCTAAGATCATCTCTCTTAGAAACAATTTTATGAATTTTAAGCAACTTGATCATGGACATGCTGCACAAGCTTGGGAGAGGATGAAATTAATGATACTAAATTGCCCTACTCATGGTTTGAATTTGTGGATGATTATACAAAAAATTTATGCCGGATTGAATTTTGCTTCTAGAAATCTTTTAGATTCGGCCGCGGGAGGCACTTTTATGGAAATCACTTTAGGAGAAGCTACTAAACTCCTAGATAATATTATGGTTAATTATTCTCAATGGCACACTGAAAGATCTACTAATAAAAAAGTGCATGCGATAGAAGAAATTAATGTTTTGAGTGGAAAGATGGATGAACTTATGAAATTATTTGCTAGTAAGAGTGTTTCTTCTGATCCTAATGATATGCCTTTGTCTACTTTGATTGAGAATAATAATGAATCTATGGATGTGAATTTTGTTGGTAGGAACAATTTTGGTAACAACGCGTATAGAGGAAACTTTAATCCTAGGCCTTATCCTAGCAATTCCTCTAATAATTATGGTAATTCCTACAACAACTCTTATGGAAATTTTAATAAGATGCACTCTGAATTTGAGACTAATTCTAAAGAGTTTATGAAATCGCAAAAGAATTTCAATGCTTTGCTTGAAGAGAAATTGCTTAAAGTTGATGAATTGGCTAGGAACGTTGATAGAATTTCTCTTGATGTTGATTCTTTAAAGCTTAGATCTATTCCTCCTAAGCATGATATCAATGAGTCCCTCAAATCCATGATAATTTCCATTGATGAGTGCAAAGAAAGAACCGCTAGGATGCGTGCTAAGAAAGATTGCTTTATGAAAGTGTGTTCTTCAAATTTCTATGAAAATAAAGATGAAGATCTAAAAGTTATTGATGTGTCCCCTATTAAATCTTTGTTTTGCAATATGAATCTTGATAATGAGGAGACTGAATATGATCCACCTTTACCTAGAAGGCGTTCCAAAAATTCAGGGTTTTTAGATCTTCATGCTAAAATTGATAAAAGTGGGATTGAAGAAATCAAAACCCTAGATGTTAATAAACCCACTATTTTGGATTTCAAGGAATTTAATTATGATAATTGCTCTTTGATAGATTGTATTTCCTTGTTGCAATCCGTGCTAAATTCTCCTCATGCTTATAGTCAAAATAAAGCTTTTACCAAACATATCGTTGATGCCTTGATGCAATCTTATGAAGAAAAACTTGAGTTGGAAGTTTCTATCCCTAGAAAAATTTATGATGAGTGGGAACCTACTATTAAAATTAATATTAATGATCATGAGTTCTATGCTTTATGTGATCTGGGTGCTAGTGTTTCCACTATTCCCAAAACTTTGTGCGATTTGCTAGATTTCCGTGATTTTGGTGATTGCTCTCTAAACTTGCACCTTGCGGATTCAACTATTAAGAAACCTATAGGAAGAATTAATGATGTTATTATTGTTGAAAATAGGAACTATGTGCCTGTAGATTTTATTGTTCTCGATATAGATTGCAATCCTTCATGTCCTATTATTCTTGGTAGACCTTTCCTTAGAACGATTGGTGCAATTATTGATATGAAGGAAGGGAATATTAGATTCCAAATTCCATTAAAGAAAGGCATGGAACACTTCCCTAGGAAGAAAATAAAATTACCATATGAATCTATCATGAGAGCCACTTATGGATTGCCTACCAAAGATGGCAATACCTAGATCTATCCTTGCTTTTATGCCTAGCTAGGGGCGTTAAACGATAGCGCTTGTTGGGAGGCAACCCAATTTTATTTTTAGTTTTTTTGCTTTTTGCTTCTGTTTAGGAATAATATTTGTTCTAGCCTCTGGTTAGATGTGTTTTTATGTTTTAATTAGTGTTTGTGCCAAGTTAAACCTATAGGATCTTCTTGGATGATAGTTATTTGATCTTGCTGTAATTTCCAGAAACTTTCTATTCACGAAAACAATTGTTAAAAATCACCAGAATGTGATAAAATACTGATTCCAATTTCTCCTGATCAATAAACAAATTTTCTAGGTCTTCCTATTTTGGCTGATTTTTTGGAGTTCCAGAAGTTTGCGTTAGTTACAGATTACTACAGACTATTCTGTTTTTGACAGATTCTGTTTTTCGAGTGTTGTTTGCTTATTTTGATGAATCTATGGCTAGTGAAATAGTTTATAAACCATAGAGAAGTTTTAATACAGTAGGTTTAACACCAATATAATTAAAGAATGAGTTCATTACAGTACCTTGAAGTGGTCTTTTGTTTTCTTCCGCTAACGGAGCTCACGAGATTTTCTGTTGAGTTTTGTGTTGTGAAGTTTTCAAGTTTTGGGTAAAAGATTTGATGGATTATGGAACAAGGAGTGGCAAGAGCCTAAGCTTGGGTATGCCCATGGCACCCCCAATATAATCTAAGGACACAAAAAAATCCAAAGCTTGGGGATGCCCCGGAAAGCATCCCCTCTTTCGTCTACTTCCATCGGTAACTTTACTTGGAGCTATATTTTTATTCACCACATGATATGTGTTTTGCTTGGAGCGTATTGCACGATTTGAGTCTTTGCTTTTTAGTTTACCACAATCATCCTTGCTGTACACACCTATTGAGAGAGCCACACATGATTTGGAATTTGTTAGAATACTCTATGTGCTTCGCTTATATCTTTTGAGTTATATAGTTTTGCTCTAGTGCTTCACTTATATCTTTTAGAGCACGGTGGTGGATTTGTTTTATAGAAACTATTGATCTCTCATGCTTCACTTAGATTATTTTGAGAGTCTTAAATAGCATGGTAATTTGTTTAAATAATCCTAATATGCTAGGTATTCAAGAATAGTAAAAATTCTTATGAGTGTGTTGAATACTATGAGAAGTTTGATGCTTGATAATTGTTTTGAGATATAAAGATGGTGATATTAGAGTCATGCTAGTTGAGTAGTTGTGAATTTGAGAGATACTTGTGTTAAAGTTTGTGATTCCCATAGCATGCACGTATGGTGAACCGTTATGTGATGAAGTCGGAGCATAATTTATTTATTGATTGTCTTCCTTATGAGTGGCGGTCGGGGACGAGCGATGGTCTTTTCCTACCAATCTATCCCGTAGGAGCATGCGTGTAATACTTTGCTTTGATAACCTGTAGATTTTTGCAATAAGTATATGAGTTCTTTATGACTAATGTTGAGTCCATGGATTATACGCACCCTTCTTCCTTCCACCATTGCTAGCCTCTCTAATACCGCGCAATTTTGACCGGTATCATACTGTTGGGGAACATAGTAATTTCAAAAAAAATCCTACGCACACGCAAGATCATGGTGATGCATAGCAACGAGAGGGGAGAGTGTTGTCTACGTACCCTCATAGACCGAAAGCGGAAGCATTAGCACAACGCGGTTGATGTAGTCGTACGTCTTCACGATCCGACCGATCAAGTACCGAACGCACGGCACCTCCGAGTTCAGCACACGTTCAGCCCGATGACGTCCCTCGAACTCCGATCCAGCCGAGTGTTGAGGGAGAGTTTCTTCATCATGACGGCGTGGTGACGATGATGATGTTCTACTAAAGCAGGGCTTTGCCTATGCACCGCTATAGTATTATCGAGGTGGACTATGGTGGAGGGGGACATCGCACACGGCTAAAAGATCAAATGATCAATTGTTGTGTCTCTCGGGTGCCCCCCTACCCTGTATATAAAGGGGCAAGGGGGAGAGGTGCGGTCAGCCAGGAGGGGCGCGCCAGGAGGAGTCCTCCTCCCACAAGGAGTAGGACTCCCTCCCTTTTCCTTGTTGGACTAGGAGTGGAGGGGGAAAGAGGAGGGAGAGAGGAAGGAAAGGGGGGCGCCACTCCCCTCTCCTTGTCCTATTCGGACTAGGGGGAGGGGCACATGGCCCTGCCCTGGCTGCCTCTCCTCTCTTCCACTAAGGCCCACTATGGCCCATTAAGCCCCCGGGGGGTTTCGGTAACCTCCCGGTACTCCGGTAAAATTCCGATTTCACCCAGAACGCTTCCGATATCCAAACATAGGCTTCCAATATATCAATATTCATTTCTCGACCATTTCGAGACTCCTCGTCATGTCCGTGATCACATCTGGAACTCTGAACAACCTTCGGTACATCAAAACATATAAACTCATAATATAACTATCATCGAAACTTTAAGCGTGCGGACCCTACGGGTTCGAGAACTATGTAGACATGACCGAGACACGTCTCCGGTAAATAACCAATAGCGGAACCTGGATGCTCATATTGGCTCCCACATATTCTACGAAGATCTTTATTGGTCAAACCGCATAACAACATACGTTGTTCCCTTTGTCATCGGTATGTTACTTGCCCGAGATTTGATCGTCGGTATCTCAATACCTAGTTCAATCTCGTTACCGGCAAGTCTCTTTACTCGTTCCGTAATACATCATCCCGCAACTAACTCATTAGTTGCAATGCTTGCAAGGCTTATAGTGATGTGCATTACCGAGTGGGCCCAGAGATACCTCTCCGACAATCGGAGTGACAAATCCTAATCTCGAAATACGCCAACCCAACAAGTACCTTTGGAGACACCTGTAGAGCACCTTTATAATCACCCAGTTACGTTGTGACGTTTGGTAGCACATAAAGTGTTCCTCCGGTAAACGGGAGTTGCATAATCTCATAGTCATAGGAACATGTATAAGTCATGAAGAAAGCAAAAGCAACATACTAAACGATCGAGTGCTAAGCTAACGGAATGGGTCAAGTCAATCACATCATTCTCCTAATGATGTGATCCCATTAATCAAATGACAACTCTTTGTCTATGGTTAGGAAACACAACCATCTTTGATCAACGTGCTAGTCAAGTCGAGTCATACTAGTGACACTCTGTTTGTCTATGTATTCACACATGTATTATGTTTCCGGTTAATACAATTATAGCATGAATAATAAACATTTATCATGAAATAAGGAAATAAATAATAACTTTATTATTGCCTCTAGGGCATATTTCCTTCAGTCTCCCACTTGCACTAGAGTCAATAATCTAGTTCACATCGCCAAGTGATTTAACATCACTAGTTCACATCACCATGTGATTAACACCCATAGTTCACATCGTCATGTGACCAACACCCAAAGGGTTTACTAGAGTCAATAATCTAGTTCACATAACTATGTGATTAACACCCAAAGAGTACTAAGGTGTGATCATGTTTTGCTTGTGAGATAATTTTAGTCAACGGGTCTGTCACATTCAGATCCGTAAGTATTTTGCAAATTTCTATGTCTACAATGCTCTGCACGGAGCTACTTTAGCTAATTGCCCCCACTTTCAATATGTATCCAGATGAAGACTTAGTGTCATCTGGATCAGTGCCAAAACTTGTATCGACGTAACCCTTTTACGACGAACCTTTTGTCACCTCCATAATCGAGAAACATATCCTTATTCCACTAAGGATAAATATCCTTATTCCACTAAGGATAATTTTGACCGCTGTCCAGTGATCTACTCCTAGATCACTATTGTACTCCCTTGCCAAAATCAGTGCAGGCTATACAATAGATCTGGTACATAGCATGGCATACTTTATAGAACCTATGGCAGAGGCATAGGGAATGACTTTCATTCTCTTTCTATCTTCTGTCATGGTCGGGCTTTGAGTCTTACACAATTTCACATCTTGTCACATAGGCAAGAACTCTTTCTCTGACTGTTCCATTTTGAACTATTTCAAAATCTTGTCAAGGTATGTACTCATTGAAAAAAAAACTTATCCAGTGTCTTGATCTATCTCTATAGATCTTGATGCTCAATATGTAAGCAGCTTCACCGAGGTCTTTCTTTGAAAAACTCCTTTCAAACACTCCTTTATGCTTTGCAGAATAATTCTACATTATTTCTGATCAACAATATGTCATTCACATATACTTATCAGAAATGCTGTAGTGCTCCCACTCACTTTCTTGTAAATACAGGCTTCACCGCAAGTCTGTATAAAACTATATGCTTTGATCAACTCATCAAAGCGTATATTCCAACTCCGAGATGTTTGCACAGTCCATAGATGGATCGCTGGAGCTTGCACATTTTGTTAGCACCTTTAGGATCGACAAAACCTTCTGGTTGCATCATATACAACTCTTCTTTAAGAAATCCATTAAGGAACGTAGTTTTGACATCCATTTGCCAGATTTCATAAAATTTGGGAATTTGCTAACATGATTCGGACAGACTCAAGCATCGCTACGATTGAGAAAATCTCATCGTAGTCAACACCTTGAACTTTGTCAAAAACCTTTCTTCGACAAGTCTAGCTTTGTAGATAGTAATACTACTATCAGCGTCCGTCTTCCTCTTGAAGATCCATTTATTTTCTATGGCTTGCCGATCATCGGGCAAGTCAACCAAAGTCCACACTTTGTTCTCATACATGGATCCCATCTCAGATTTCATGGCCTCAAGCCATTTTTGCGGAATCTGGGCTCATCATCGCTTCCTCATAGTTCGTAGGTTCGTCATGGTCAAGTAACACGACCTCCAGAACAGGATTACCGTACCACTCTGGTGCAGATCTCACTCTGGTTTACCTACGAGGTTCGGTAGTAACTTGATCTGAAGTTACATGATCATCATCATTAGCTTCCTCACTAGTTGGTGTAGTAGTCACAGGAACAAATTTCTGTGATGAACTACTTTCCAATAAGGGAGCAGGTACAGTTACCTCATCAAGTTCTACTTTCCTCCCACTCACTTCTTTCGAGAGAAACTCCTTCTCTAGAAAGGATCCATTCTTAGCAACGAATGTCTTGCCTTCTGATCTGTGACAGAAGGTGTGCCCAACAGTCTCCTTTGGGTATCCTATGAAGACACATTTCTCCGATTTGGGTTCAAGCTTATCATGTTGAAACTTTTTCACATAAGCATCGCAACCCCAAACTTTAAGAAACGAGAACTTTGGTTTCTTGCCAAACCACAGTTCATAAGGTGTCATCTCAACGGATTTAGATGGTGCCCTTTTTAACGTGAATGGAGCTGTCTCTAATGCATAACCCCAAAACGATAGTGGTAGATTGGTAAGAAACATCACAGATCGCACCATATCTAATAAAGTACGGTTATGACGTCCGGACACACCATTACGCTGTGGTGTTCCAGGTGGCGTGAGTTGCGAAACTATTCCGCATTGTTACAAATGAAGACCAAACTCGTAACTCAAATATTCTCCTCCATGATCAGATCATAGAAACTTTATTTTCTTGTTACGATGATTTTCTACTTCACTCTGAAATTATATGAACTTTTCAAATTTTTCAGACTTTATGTTTCATCAAGTAGATATACCCATATCTGCTCAAATCATCTGTGAAGGTCTGAAAATAACGATACCTGCCACGAGCCTCAATATTCATCGGACCACGCACATCAGTATGTATGATCTCCAACAAATCTGTTGTTCGCTCCATTGTTCCAGAGAACGGCGTTTTAGTCATCTTGCCCAAGAGGCATGGTTCGCAAGCATCAAGTGATTCCAAAAAGCCCATCAGCATGGAGTTTCTTCATGCGCTCTACACCAATATGACCTAAACGGCAGTGCCACAAATAAGTTGCACTATCATTATTAACTTGGATCTTTTGGCTTCAATATTATGAATATGTGTATCACTATGATCGAGATCCAACGAACCGTTTTCATTGGGTGTGTAACCATATAAGGTTTTATTCATGTAAACAGAACAACAATTATTCTCTAACTTAAATGAATAACCGTATTGCAATAAACATGATCAAACCATATTCATGCTCAACGCAAATACCAAATAACACTTATTTAGGTTCAACACTAATCCTGAAAGTATAGGGAGTGTGCGATGATGATCATATCAATCTTGGAACTACTTCCAACACACATCGTCACTTCACCCTTAACTAGTTTCTGTTCATTCTGCAACTCATGTTTCGAGTTACTACTCTTAGCAACTGAACCAATATCAAATACCGAGGGGTTGCTATGAACACTAGTAAAATACACATCAATAATCTGTATATCAAATATACCTTTGTTCACTTTGCCATCCTTCTTATCCGCCAAATACTTGGGGTAATTCCGCTTCCGGTGACCAGTTCCTTTGCAGCAGAAGCACTTAGTCTCAGGCTTAGGTCCAAACTTGGGCTTCTTCACTTGAGCAGCAATTTGCTTGCCGTTCTTCTTGAAGTTCCCCTTCTTCCCTTTGCCCTTTTCTTGAAACTAGTGGTCTCGTCAACCATCAACACTTGATGTTTTTCTTGATTTCTACCTTCGTCGATTTCATCATCACGAAGAGCTTGTGAATTGTTTCTGTTATCCCTTGCATATTATAGTTCATCACGAAGTTCTACTAACTTGGTGATGGTGACTAGAGAATTATGTCAATCACTATCTTATCTGGAAGATTAACTCCCACTTGATTCAAGCGATTGTAGTACCCGGACAATCTGAGCACATGCTCACTTCTTGAGCTATTCTCCTCCATCTTTTAGTTGTAGAACTTGTTGGAGATTTCATATCTCTCAACTCGGGTATTTGCTCGAAATATTAACTTCAACTCCTGGAACATCTCATATGGTCCATGACGTTCAAAACGTCTTTGAAGTCCCGATTCTATGCCGTTAAGCATGGTGCACTAAACTATGAAGTAGTCATCATATTGAGCTAGCCAAACGTTTATAACGTCTGCATCTGCTCCTGCAATAGGTCTGTCACCTAGCGGTGCATCAAGGACATAATTCTTCTGTGCAGCAATGAGGATAATCCTCAGATCACGGATCCAATCCGCATCTTTTCTACTAACATCTTTCAACATAATTTCTCTCTAGGAACATATCAAAAATAAACACAGGGAAGCAACAACGCGAGCTATTGATCTACAACATAATTTGCAAAATACTATCAGGACTAAGTTCATGATAAATTTAAGTTCAATTAATCATATTACTTAAGAACTCCCACTTAGATAGATATCCCTCTAATCCTCTAAGTGATCACGTGATCCATATCAACTAAACCATGTCCGATCATCACGTGAGATGGAGTAGTTTCAACAGTGAACATCACTATGTTGATCATATCTACTATATGATTCACGCTCGACCTTTCAGTCTCCGTGTTCCGAGGCCATATCTGTTATATGCTAGGCTCGTCAAGCTTAACCTGAGTATTCCGCGTGTGCAATTGTTTTGCACCCGTTGTATTTGAACGTAGAACCTATCACACCCGATCATCACGTGGTGTCTCAGCACGAAGAACTTTCGCAACGGTGCATACTCAGGGAGAACACTTATACTTTGATAATTTAGTGAGGGATCATCTTATAACGCTACCGTCAATCAAAGCAAGATAAGATGCATAAAAGATAAACATCACATGCAATCAATATAAGTGATATGATATGATATGGCCATCATCATCTTGTGCTTGTGATCTCCATCTCCGAAGCACCGTCATGATCACCATCGTCACCGGCGCGACACCTTGATCTCCATCGTAGCATCGTTGTCGTCTCGCCAATCTTATGCTTCTACGACTATCGCTACCGCTTAGTGATAAAGTAAAGCACTACAGGGCGATTGCATTGTATACAATAAAGCGACAACCATATGGCTCCTGCCAGTTGCCGATAACTCGGTTACAAAACATGATCATCTCATACGACAAAATTTAGCATCATGTCTTGACCATATCACATCACAACATGCCCTGCAAAAACAAGTTAGACGTCCTCTACTTTGTTGTTGCAAGTTTTACGTGGCTGCTACCGGCTGAGCAAGAACCGTTCTTACCTACGCATCAAAACCACAACGATAGTTCGTCAAGTTAGTGTTGTTTTAACCTTCTCAAGGACCGGGCGTAGCCACACTCGGTTCAACTAAAGTTGCAGAAACTGACACCCGCTAGTCACCTGTGTGCAAAGCACGGCGGTAAAACTAGTCTCGCGTAAGCGTACGCGTAATGTCGGTCCGGGCCGCTTCATCCAACAATACCGCTGAACCAAAGTGTGACATGCTGGTAAGCAGTATGACTAGTATCGCCCACAACTCACTTGTGTTCTACTCGTGCATATGACATCTACGCATAAAACCTGGCTCGGATGCCACTGTTGGGGAACGTAGTAATTTCAAAAAAAATCCTACGCACATGCAAGATCATGGTGATGCATAGCAACGAGAGGGGAGAGTGTTGTCTATGTACCCTTGTAGACCGAAAGCGGAAGCATTAGCACAACGCGGTTGATGTAGTCGTACGTCTTCACGATCCGACTGATCAAGTACCAAACGCACGGCACCTCCGAGTTCAGCACACGTTCAGCCCGATGATGTCCCTCGAACTCCGATCTAGCCGAGTGTTGAGGGAGAGTTTCGTCAGCATGAAGGCGTGGTGATGATGATGATGTTCTATCGACGCAGGGCTTCGGCTAAGCACCGGTACAGTATTATCGAGGTGGACTATGGTGGAGGGGAGCACCGCACACGGCTAAAAGATCAAATCAATTGTTGTGTCTCTAGGGTGCCTCCCTGCCCCCGTATATAAAGGAGCAAGGGGGAGAGGGCCGGCCCTATGGGTTCCCCCGTAGGGTCCGCACGCTAGGGTGCCCCCGTAGGGTCCGCACGCTTAATGTCCTTGGGGTGCCCCCCTCCCCTGTATATAAAGGAGTGGAGGAGGGGGGAGGGCCGGCCCTCCTATGGCGCGCCTTGGAGGAGTCCTACTAACACCGGGAGTAGGACTCCCCCCTTCCCTAGTTGGACTAGGAGAGAAGGAAGGGGGAGAGAGGGAGGAAGGAAAGGGGGCACCGCCCCCCCTCCTAGTCCAATTCGGACCAGAGGGAGAGGGGGCGCGCGGCCTGCCCTGGTCTCCTCTTTCTCTCTCCACTATGGCCCAATAAGGCCCATACACTTACCGGGGGGTTCCGGTAACCTCCCGGTACTCCGATAAAATCCCGATTTCACCCGGAACCATTCCAATGTCCAAATATAGGCTTCCAATATATCGATATTTATGAATCGACCATTTCGAGACTCCTCGTCATGTTCGTGATCATATCTGGGACTCCCAACTACCTTCGGTTCATCAAAACAAATAAACTCATATTGCCGATCGTCACCGAACGTTAAGCGTGCGGACCCTACGGGTTCGAGAACTATGTAGACATGACCGAGACACGTCTCCGGTCAATAACCAATAGCGGAACCTGGATGCTCATATTGGCTCCCACATATTCTACGAAGATCTTTATCGGTCAAACCGCAGAACAACATACGTTGTTCCCTTTGTCATCGGTATGTTACTTGCCCGAGATTCGATCGTCGGTATCTCAATACCAAGTTCAATCTCGTTACCGGCAAGTCTCTTTATTCGTTCCGTAATACATCATCCCGCAACTAACTCATTAGTTGCAATGCTTGCAAGGCTTATAGTGATGTGCATTACCGAGTGGGCCTAGAGATACCTCTCCGACAATCGGAGTGACAAATCCTAATCTCGAAATACGCCAACCCAACAAGTACCTTTGGAGACACCTGTAGAGCACCTTTATAATCACCCAGTTACGTTGTGACGTTTGGTAGCACACAAAGTGTTCCTCCAGTAAACGGGAGTTGCATAATCTCATAGTCATAGGAACATGTATAAGTCATGAAAAAAGCAACAGCAACATACTAAACGATCGAGTGCTAAGCTAATGGAATGGGTCAAGTCAATCACAACATTTTCCTAATGATGTGATCCCGTTAATCAAATGACAACTCTTTGTCTATGGTTAGGAAACACAACCATCTTTGATCAACGAGCTAGTCAAGTAGAGGCATACTAGTGACAGTCTGTTTGTCTATGTATTCACACATGTATTATGTTTCCGGTTAATACAATTATAGCATGAATAATAAACATTTATCATGAAATAAGGAAATAAATAATAACTTTATTATTGCCTCTAGGGCATATTTCCTTCACATACACCCACCATAAACCTTCCTCAAAACAGCAACCATACCAACCTATCATGGCATTTCCATAGCCATTCCGAGATATATTGCCATGCAACTTTCCACCATTCCGTTTATTATGACACGTTCTATCATTGTCATATTGCTTAGCATGATCATGTAGTTGACATCGTATTTGTGGCAAAGCCACCATTCATAATTCTTTCATACATGTCACTCTTGATTCATTGCATATCCCGGTACACCGCTGGAGGCATCCATATAGAGTCATATTTTGTTCTAAGTATTGATGTCGGGTGGTAGGTGCGACATATGCCAACGGGTGGCTTATCATTGTGGGAGCCAGTAAGACATCGCCGGTGCCTGGAAACAGGATAAGGCGAAGACATGCACGCCGGCGAATCTTACCCAGGTTCAGGGCTCTCCGTGGAGATAACACCCCTAGTCCTGCGCTGCGGGGTCTCCGCATGATCACTAGATCAACACAAGTAGCTACAAGTGCTCCTTGAGCTGTTTGGCTAGGGGAAGAAGAAGGGCAAGGCTAGCTCTCCTTTTCTCTCTATGTGGTGTGTAAAACTCTATCAGATCAACCCTTTGCATGGGTGTCCTCGGGGATTTATATAGGCCTACCCCCCAGGGGTACAATGGTAATCCGGCTGGGCGCAAGTCCCAGCTATCAGCGTCTGTGCTCGCCGGCTTCTCCGCCGGCCGTTGGGGCACGCCAACTGGTGGGTCCTGCCGGCTGCCGGCCTCTTGGCTAACAGGTCGGCCCCACCGCCTGGGGGCCTTGTCACCGGCTGGTTACTGTTGCCTCGCCCCTGATGACGAGGGCTTTGTCGAGGTAAGTGTGGCTACAGTGCCGCCGCCTTGCGGGCTCTCACTATAGCCTCACCTCGTCTTGTCTCCTTAATGATGCACATGTTTCGAGGGAGGGAGGTAGCCGGCTATTGGGAGCCTGCTACGCCCCAGGCCGACTAGGGGAGGCCGGGCCGCCTTCGAGCGTCTCTCTGGCTAAAGGGGCCCGCCGCCCGCGGGCCGTACTGGCGCCTGTCGTGGGTGACGTCGAGGTCAACATGGCTACAGTGCCACGCCGGACGGGGGATGGCTGACCCATACGGCGCCCTGTGGCCATGCATGTTCCGGGATTCGGGGGTGGTAGGCTGTACGGTGGCCACGCCCCGTCTTATCACCGTTATGTGGGCGCAGCCTTGGTGGGTTGCAGTCTTGGCCCGCTTCTGGGAGTCGGCCTTCTTCATGGCCGGCTTCCTGGAGTCGGCCATCTCGTAGCTTTCTTCGGGAAGGTTTTTGAGGCCGGGTCGCCTTCTGGTAGTCGGCCCTGGGGATAGCCGGCCAGAGGAAGGCGGCCCCATGCTCTGGATGCTTGAAGGCTTGAATGGCCTGATAATTTTTCGAAGAGCCAGGGGGAGTCGGTTAGGCTACCCGTGGCCATTTACTCCGACAGTAGTCCCCAAAGCTGGTTGGGCTTCGAGGCTGAGAGGAGGTCGAGAAGCACGGTCAGCTTCTTATCTTGACGAGCCAGCAGTTGGGAGCCGGCTTCGGTTGGGTGCGCTGTCTTGGCGAAACTTCTGAAGTCTGAAGGCGGGAGTTGGTTGGTGCACACGCCGGGTTGCGGGCCGGCCGCTCACCGCCCACGTACCACGTGGCATCCTCCGGCTGAAAAAGCCTGCCAACCCACACGCGCGACAGGGCGTCGCCGCTGGCCGGGGGCCCACGACTCCTACGCCTAGGCCCAGGAGCGGATTCTCTGTGGCCCAAAGCGGGCCGCACGCCTTCCGGCGGCAGTTTCTGCACGTCGTTAGGGTGCAATAATCGCGGGACGTGGGGGAGCGGGCGCAGTTAATCCCACGTTCCCCCCCACGCCTCACCTCCTCGGCTTCGCCGCACGAGGCTATAACTAGGGGGAGGAGGGGAAGCGGCAGACGCTCGCACGCTCATCCCCTCTCCGCCATCTTCTTCCTCCTCCTTTTCATCGCAGCAGCATCTTGCCGCCGCGCCGTCCCACCAATCTTCGCACCACCCCGCAGCTTTGCCGCTGCGGGGCCGTGCTTTCTCCGTCGCCGCGCCCTTTCTCGCCAGCTTCTCACCATCATGCAGTACGGCGGAGACTGGGACGGCTCCAACGTCCATACGGACCACATCGACTTCCTCCGCAAGATGCAGCGGTTGCCCAGCAAGGACTAGGTGCGGGTCCGTCTCGCACCGGAGAAGGAGATCACGCCGGCGCCGGAGGAAGGCGAGCGGGTAATCTTTCGCTCGCACTTTCTGCGCGGCCTCGGTCTGCCCGTGAGCGCCTTCTTCCGCTCCTTCCTCGAGTTTTATCAGCTCCAGTCACACCACCTCACTCCGAACATGGTGGTGCTGTTGTCCACCTTCATCACTCTGTGCGAGGGTTTTCTTGGCGTTCTTCCCACCCTCGAGCTCTGTGGGGAATTCTTCCAAACCAAGCTCGGCACCCGCATGCAGGGCGTGCCGGCTCAGAGCGGCGCCTTCATCGCGATGTGGAGGCCGGCAGCCGACAACCCCTTCCCTGTCATCATGCTGATCCAGTCGGTGAAGCGCTGGCAGAAATCGTACTTCTACGTGAAGAACGTCACCCCGCAAGGCGACTACGTCAACTTGCCGGCTTACGTAGCCAGCCCGCCGGCTGGGAGGCGGCTCCAGTGGTCCTATCGGGCTGTGACGCTGTCGCCGGCTGGAGCCGCGGCCGTCGCCCGACTCCGGGTAATGATCCAGTCGGAGGGCCTGACTGGGTCCGACCTGCTGGCCGCCTTCATCATGCGCCGGGTGCTCCTGCTTCAAAGCCGCCCTCATCTGATCTATCAGATGAGCGGCCAACTCGATCCGAGTCGGATGTGCACCAAGGAGATGCCTCATGACGAGGTGGCTCATATGGTGAATTATCTCGCGAACTGCAAGCTCTCCGCGGAGTGGCAGTTTGGCAAGGAGTCGTACTCCCGTGCTCATCCCCCGCCTATGGTATGCTTTCTTTATCTTTTCTTCTTTTAGTTTTGTCGCCAAGTTTTTCTTGGCCGACTCTGACCAGTCGGCATGTCTTGGCAGAGCCCTCTCCTTCGACCTGCGGCCGAGATAGCGGGGGCGGATCGCCGATTTCTCCCCGACCGGGCGGAGCATGACTTGGAGGACCCCGACTTGGGGGCGGCCGCCATGGACGACAACACTGAGGCGGGAGGAAGCGAAGCAGGCGGCGACGCAGGCAGCTCCAGGCTTGGAGCCAGCTTCGACGACTGGCCGGATGACGACGAGGCAGAAATCGTCCCACGCCGCCAGCCGGCGTCCGACCATGGCGCGGGTTCCTCCGCCGCGCCGCCTGCTCGGGGCGGCACGCAGAAGCACCGGGCCGCGTCAGGCTTGTTCGGCAGTCGGCCGAAGAAGCCCAAGGGCGGGGCGGCGGCGACCAGACGGGATGAGGCGGCCGTAAAGGCGGCCCGCTTCCGCAAGGTGGTGAAGCAGCCGCAAACGGTTTCGGCGTAAGTGTAGATTCTCTTGCATACTCCTTCTTTTCTTGTCGATTTCTGAATCCTTGTCTTGTCTGAAAAATCAGGGCTCCGCTTTCTCTTGAGCGATTTGCTGCCGCCTCCGTGGTTGGATCGCCGGGAGGATCCGGGAGCACCCACCGTGTGGACCCGCGCGCCGAGCTTCAAGCGGCGACGGAGCGAAATGCGCGGGAGGCGCGGGAGGAGCGGGAGGCGGAAGAGCAGAGGGCGGCTGCTGCCAAGGCGGCACAGGAGGAGGCGGAGGAGTCGGCGAAGGCATGTGCCGATGCGGCGGCCAAGGCCTAGGCGGAGGCTGCAGCCACAGCGACAGCGGAGGGGGCCTTGCTTGTCACCCCCCTGCGGCGACCGAGATCCCGGAGCCCCCGCCGGAGGAAGCCAGCGGCGACCTGCCAGGGTTGGAGAGGGAGGACGACGTCGTCGTCCAGGAGAGGGAGGCGGCACTGCCCTCGCCGACTGGGCGGCCCAAGGCAGCCGGCCTAACGCGCCGCCTGCGCAATCGGCTGGAGGCGAGCCGGCTGTGAGGACGGACCTGGTGGTCCGGTCGCCATCGTGCCAGCGCGCGGGGAAGGCAACTTCGGCTCCGGACCCGCAGAAGGCCGCGGGCTCCAGCTCGTCGGCCCAGGACGTGGAGACAGCCAGCGCCAGCTCGGGGTGGACACCGGGTGGTGGGACGGCCGTGGTGAATGTGGCGGCGCAAGAAGTCCGGAACCGGCTTCAGTCCCAGGCCGCAGTGCTGAGGCAGTATAATGATGAGTTCCTCGCGACACGGGCGGCCATTCGGGTGAGTCTTCCCGTTTTTTCTTCTTGATCTTGGTTTCTTCCGTGGGGGCGCGTCAGCGCACCCACTAGGTGTAGTCCCCGAGTTCTGAGTCGGCTGCTAAGCAGGTGGCTTGGAACTTCTTAGTAGGCTTTGTTTGCTATCTTGTTCTCATTCGCTTCTCTGTCCGACTTGCAGGACTACCACAACCTCCGTGCGGCTGCCTTCAACTCCCAGGATCGGGAGCTGACCCAGAAGACTGCTGATCTAACTGAGAGCCGGGGTAAGTGCTTCATCTTTTATCTCACGTGGGGGCGCGTCAACGCACCCACTGGGTGTAGTCCCCGAGATTCGGGCCGACTGCTGAGCAGTCGGGTCGGATCTTTCTTGACGACTTCTTTCTTATTGCTCTTTTCTTCTCTGCCATATCTGCAGCGGCCAACGCCAAACTGAGGGAGCAGCTGGGTGGGACCCAGGCCGCCCTTCGTGCTAAGGAAGCCGAGTTTGATGCCTTGGCTCAGGAGCGTGACCGCCTGGTCAAGAAGCTGGCCGACCAGGAGGAGAGCCACAAGGCGGCCCTGAAGGCGGTGCAGGATAGCGAGGCCGCCCTCCAAGCCGAATATGAGACCGAGGCGGCGAGCTGGGCCGAGGCGAGGCAGTCGTTGATCAATGGCTACGGCCAGATCGAAGACTTGGTTGACGGTAGGCCGCCCTCTTCTTCGTTCCTTGCTTGCCGCTTGCCGTTTGGTTCAGTATCTAACTTGGTATTTTTCTCTTCTTTCTCTTTCTTTCTTGTGCAGAGTACTTCCCTGGCTACTCTACTGCCGCCAACCAGGTCGTCGAGGCCCACCGCGAGGCGCAAAGGCAGGCTGGCGCTGAGATCGCGTCGAACGCTCGCCGGTCGCTTGAGGAACAGCTCCTGGCGATTCAAGCCACCCTCCAGCCGGCTCACCGCATGCTCCGCCGGCTTCAGCGTGTTGGGGCGCAGGTGCTGGCCGCTCTCTGGCCCGGCGAGGTGATTCCCCGCACCCCCAGTCGGACTGCCGACTGGCTGGAGGTAGCGGTCGGCCGCTTCGAGGCCTGGAAGGCTTCTGCGGCTCGGTCAGGCGCCAGGCGGGCGCTGGATTTCGTCAAAGCCTGGTATCCTGAGCTGAGCTTGGACCAGCTGGCCACCTGGCGGCAGGAGGCCGACACGGAGCTGGAGCCGGCGCGGCCGGCTATCATCCAGCGTGCCTCGGCGATCGCCGACTACACCGACACCAGCGCCTTTGCTCCTGAGGTGGATGATAACGGCGTTGCCCAGCCGGAGGAGTGGTTCGGGCTGAACCCAGCAGATGGCGAGGACTCGGCGGAGGAGATCGACTCCAACGATGAGGGCGAGGAGGAGGAGGAGGAGGGTGAAGACGCCGTGCCAGATGGTGGAGCAGCCGGCCAGCCTCAGCTTGACCATGCCTCCAGCAACAAGGTGCGTGCGAGCGCACCACCTGCAGCCGGCGATGATCAAGCCGAGACTCGCCAGCCAGCCACTCCTCCAGCCGGCGTTGCCGTCTCCACCGACCAGCCCGGCTCCCCTGTTGCGCCCTTAGTCTAATCTGCCGCCTTTACTTTCCTGTTTTATTACATTTTAAACAATATTTTGTTAAGTTTGCGCAGTTCCACCCACTGGGGGTGTATTCAAACTATATTGACTGTCGGCCTGTTGAAGGCCTTATGTGTAAATATAATCATGCATGTGTTTGGCTTTCCATTGTTCTTGCTTTTCATCCTTTGGTTGTTTCCTTTGCCGCTCCCTTGGTTGCCGCCTTCCCAGCCGGACAGCTGCTCTGCAGTCTGTGGCTGGAGAGGTGCTTGGCCGGTTGGGAGGGCAAGTACTCTAGCTTTCTTGGATTGTAGCGAAGTGACTGGGAAGCCGGCCAGCCGGCTGTTCTGACAGCCGATAGGCGTGGTTGGAGGTCGGCTTGTGTTATATAAGTTCGTTAGTCCTTAGCCATTTTTCGTGTGGGCGTCCTTTCCTGCCTTTGGCTCTTGCCAGTCGGACAGTCGGTTCTTCGAGCTGCAACTTACAACAAGAGAGGGCTCGGGTGCTGGCACACTACTTGTCTGACTTCAGGTAGACTTTTAATATAACTCAAGGCGGCCAGTCCCCGGGCCGACTAGTCGAACCCGGTGCCAGATAGAGAATCAAATGTAATAGTACATTCATGGGTATGACACTCGTCATTCATAGATAAAGGAGGGTAGTCCCCGAGTGCGCCTCGGGGGGCCCGTTGTCTTGTACTTAATACAAAAAGGTAGCGTGATACATACTGTTTTTAACTGTAAAATCTTCTCAGGAGATTGGCGTTCCATGGTCGTTCCGACTCCTTGCCGGAATCATCCCTCTTGCGTGCCCTCGGCTTCTGTGCGTCGATCAGGTAGTAGGAGTCGTTGCCTAGGGCCTTGCTGATGACGAAAGGGCCTTCCCAAGGGGCCGAGAGCTTGTGCTGGCCGGCTGTTCGCTGGATCAGCCGGAGCACAAGATCGCCCTGTTGGAAGGATCTTGGCTTGACCTTCCAGTTGTGGTAATGGCGCAAACCCTGCTGGTAGATGGCGGACCGGCTGAGTGCTAATAGCCGGCCTTCTTCCAGCAGGTCGACACCGTCTTCTCGCGCTTCCTTGGCCTTCGCCTCCGTGTACATGGTGACCCGAGGCGAGTAGAACTCGATGTCAGTTGGGATGACAGCCTCGGCACCATATACAAGGAAGAAAGGAGTGAAGCCGGTTGACTTGTTCGGGGTAGTACGCAGACTCCAGAGGACAGCCGGCAGCTCATCGAGCCAGCAGCCTGCCGAACGCTCCAGTGGTACGACCAGTCGGGGCTTGATGCCGGAGAGGATGAGGCCGTTTGCTCGCTCGACCTGGCCGTTTGACTGCGGGTGGGCAACGGATGCTAAGTCCAGTCGGATGCCCTGTGTCGTGCAGAAACTTGCCAGTGCTCCCTTGGCAAAGTTCGTGTCGTTGTTGGTGATGATGCTGTGTGGTATACCATACCGAGTGGTGATGTCTGCGATGAATGTCACGGTAGTCGGCCCGTTCAGCTTCTTGACTGGCTTCGCTTCAATCCACTTGGTGAATTTGTCCACGGCGACAAGCAGATGTGTCATGCCGCCGCTGGCTGTCTTGAATGGGCCCACCATGTCCAGCCCCCAAACAGCAAAGGGCCGGGTGAGGGGGATGGTCTTGAGTGCAGAAGTCGGCAGGTGTTGCTTGGAGCTGAAGACTTGGCATCCTTTGCAGCATTTGACTAATTCCTTGGCGTCTTCCAAAGCAGTCGGCCAGAAGAAACCATGGCGGAAAGCTTTGGCGACAAGTGATCTTGAGGCCGCGTGGTGGCCGCATTCGCCTTGGTGGATATCCTTGAGGATTGCTATGCCCTTCTCTGGCTCGACGCAGCGCTGGAAGACTCCAGTGACGCTATGCTTAACAAGTTCTCTGTTTATTATAGCGTATGCTCCGGCTCGGCGTTGAACTTGTCTTGCCGAGATCTCATCAGTCGGCAGCTCTCTGTTTACTAGGAAGTTGAGGATGGGCAGGGCCCATGATGGAGTTGTGACTTCTTTTGTTGTCAGTACGGCTACTGTGACCCGGGTGGGTGGGCTGGGTGGTGGAGAGTTGGAGTCGGCCACCGCCTGTTGTGTCGTTGCAGTCCCCGGGCCGATTGCTGCAGTCCCCGGGCCGACTGCTGCAGTCCCCGGGCCGGGTTCCGAAGTCCCCGAGCCGGGTGCGACTACGGCAGTCCCCGGGCCGCTTGTCGAAGTCCTCGAGCCGCCTGCTGGGTTCCCCCAGTCGGATCCGACTGCATCAGGGGCAGGTGGTACGAAGATGGAGTCCGATTCTGGAGACGGCTTGACAGACGGTTTGAGGAGGCGCTGGAGAGAGACACCGGTTGGTATAGCTTGTCGGGTGGAGCCGATCCGTGCCGGGGCATCTGCTTGCTCGTTGTCGGCCCGTGGTACGTGGAGGAACTCGCACCCTTCAAAGTATCCGCTGATTTGCTGGACGAGGAATCGATAGCTCGCCATGTTTGCGTCCTTGGCATCCCAGTCGCCAGATGACTACTCGACCACCAAATCCGAGTCGCCATAACACAGGATCCAGCGTATGCCGAGCTCTTTGGCTAGCCGGACCCCGTGTATGAGCGCCTCGTACTCAGCCACATTGTTGGAGGTGGAAAAATGGATTTGCAATGTGTATCTGAGCTTGTCGCCCTTGGGAGAGGTGAGGACGATGCCGGCTCCCAAGCCGGTGCGCATCTTGGATCCGTCGAAGTGCATCCGCCAATGAGTGGAGTCGGGAGCCGGCGGTAGGTACTGGGTCTCGGCCCAGTCGACAAGGAAGTCGGCCAATGCTTGGGACTTGATGGCGGTGCGGGGCTGCTAGAAGATCGTGTAAGGAGCCAGCGCAATGGCCCACTTAGCCACCCGGCCGGATGCATCCCGGCTGCCTATGATCTCGGCAAGCGGGGCAGTGCATACGGCCGTGATGGGATGCTCTTGAAAGTAGGGCTTCAGCTTCTTGGCGGCGAAGTACACTCCATAGCACATCTTCTGGTAATGCGGGTAATTTTGCTTCGAGGTGGACAGTACTTCGCTTAAATAATATACCGGCCTCTGCACTAACTGAGCTCGGCCTTCTTCTGGGCGCTGGACCATGATGACTGTACTGACCACTCGGCTAGTCGCAGCAATGTAAAGGAGCATGGGCTCTTTCTCAGTCGGCGCTGCTAGGACAGGTGGTGTGGTCAGCATCTTCTTCAACTTGAGGAAAGCTTGGTCTGCTTGGTCGTTCCACTCGAAGTGGGTGGACTTCTTCATGAGTCGGTACAGGGGGAGAGCCTTCTCCCCTAGCCGGCAGATAAAGCGGTTTAGGGAGGCCAGGCACCCAGTAAACTTCTGAACGTCTCGCAACTTGGTAGGAATCTCCATTCTCTCCATGGCCTTGATCTTCACTGGGTTGCACTCAATGCCGCGTTCGGAGACCAAAAAGCCTAGAAGCTGGCCGGCTGGTACTCCGAACACGCATTTCTCGGGGTTGAGCTTGATCTGGAATCGGCGCAAGTTGGCAAATGTTTCTCTGAGGTCTTCCAGCAGGGTGCCGCGCTTCTCCGTCTTCACCACAATATCGTCTACATAGACGTGGGCATTTCTGCCGAGTTGCTTGAGGAGGCATTTCTGCATGCAACGCTGAAAAGTGGCACCGGCATTCCTCAAGCCGAATGTCATAGTCAGGTAGCAGAAAGCTCTGAATGGTGTGATGAAGGCGGTCTTCAGGCGGTCGGCTGGGTCCAACTTGATCTGGTGGTATCCTGAGTAAGCATCCAAGAAACTCAACAGCTCGCATCCGGCTGTGGAGTCTATCACTTGGTCGATCCGTGGTAGGGCAAACGGATCTTTGGGGCAGGCTTTGTTGAGGCTGGTGTAATCTATACACATATGCCATTTGTCGTTCTTCTTCAACACCAAGACCGGGTTGGCAAGCCACTCTGGAAAAAACACCTCCATAATGAAGCCGGCGGCCAGGAGCCGGGCTATCTCTTCTCCTACGATCCTTCTTTTCTCCTCCGACAGTCGGCGGAGAGGCTGCTTGACTGGTTTCGCGTCCGCTCGGGCGTGTAGCTTGTGCTCGGCGAAATCCTTCGGAACACCCGGCATGTCCTTTGGGGACCATGCAAAGATGTCCCGATTCTCACGGAGGAAGTCGACGAGCTCGCCTTCCTATTTACTGTCCAGGTTTGCACCAATGACAGCAAACCTCTCCGGGTTCTCTGGGTCCAGAGTTATCTTCTTTGTCTCCTTAGCCGGCTGGAAGGAGCCCTGAGCATCATATTCCTTGGGGGTGGGGGACAGGGCCGGCTGCTTGCCGGCCATGGCCACGACTCGGTCCAGCATCTTCTTCTCTTCAGCAACTACGAGGGACTCGGCCAGTCGGCTGCTGGCCGCAGCTCACTCGATGGACTTCTTGTAGTCTCCGGCTATAGTGATGATCCCCTTTAAACTCGGCATATTCATCTTGAGGTAGGCGTAGTGGGGCACAGCCATGAACTTGGCCAGGGCAGGTCGGCCAAGCAAGGCGTGGTAAGGGCTTTCTAGATCCACTACTTCAAACCAGATCGCTTCTCGGCGAAAGTGATCCTTGTCTCCGAAGAGAACATCCATCTTGATCTTGCCAATTGGGGAACAGGACAGGCCGGGTACGATGCCATGGAACACAGTTCGGCTTGGCATGAGCTGCTTCACCTTGAGGTTCAACTTCTCCATGGTGTCGCGGTACAATATGTTGATGCTGCTTCCACCATCAATCAGCACGCGGGAGAAATGGGCAGCTCGCCTTTCCGTCGCGAGGGTGACGTCCAACACCAATGCGTAGGAGCCGGGAGACAGCATCACCTCTGGGTGATCGGCCCGGCTCCAGCTGATAGGCCTTTCAGACCAATGCATGAACTTGGGGTTGCTGGAGGCGACCGTGTTGACTTCTTGGTGCTGTCGGCGCCGACTGCGCTTGTCTTCAATCTGGCTCGTAAAGACGACGTAGACGGCGTGCTCATCTGGGAACTCATCCTGAATGGCTCCGACTGCTGGTCGAACAGCCGGCTGCTGGGGGGCTGGAGGCGGCGGGCCAGGAGGCGGAGGCGGCACCAGCCCCTCGCCCTTGGAGATCCGCATGAGCCAATGGCACTTTCGGGTCGTGTGGTTGGACGGCTTCGCACCGCTGTGGAACTTGCAGGGGGCATCGAAAGTTTGCTCGTAGGAGAAGGCCAGCTGCCAAGCCGGCCTGCCGCCCTTCTTCTTGGGAGCGGGCCGCTCTTCGGGCTGTTCGTCTTCGACGGTGGCTACTTGCCGACTAGTGGAAGGCGGCATAGGGGCCTTGCGCTTGTGGTCGTTCTGGTAGGGGCGTCGGTTGGAGTCACCAGCCGACGTCTTGGGAGCCGGAGCGAGCACCTTTCTGGAGGCGTCCACTCGGAGCTCGGTCTTCATCGAGGAGTCGGCCGTGGCGTACTTGTCTGCTATGATAAGCAGCTCGTCGAGGGTAGTCGGCTCGTCGCAGAGGAGTCGGTGCTTGAGGAGGGTGCCCTCTCGGCACCCGGCGGTGAAGTACTCTATGGCTTGAACCTCGTGCACCCCCTCACAGGAGTTGCGGAGCTCGGCCCAACGCGTGAGGTAGTCGCGAGTCGATTCGCTGGGCCCTTGGACGCATAAGGAGAGCTGGCGGGGCTTGGGAGGCCGCTTGTATGTGCTGGTGAAGTTGCAGACGAAGACTTCCGTGAAGTCTAGCCAGCTGTTGACGCTGTAGGGCTTGAGGCTGTTCAGCCAGGTACGTGCCGTGCCTTGAAGCATGAGAGGGACGTACTTCACGACAACGCGCATGTTTCCGTTTGCTATGCTGACTGCGGTAGAGTAGTCGATCAGCCAATCTTCCGGCTTAACGGAGCCGTTGTATTTGGGCGTGTCTCTGGGGAGAGAGAACCCTTTGGGGAAGGGCTCGTCGCGGATGCGGGGGCCAAAGCAAGGCGGGCCGACATCACCTTCTTCTTCTAGCGCCAGGGATCGCGCTAGGCGGTTGATCCGGTGGCGGGCATCATTCCCGCCGACTCCTTCACGGTGGCCTAGTCGGCCACCGAGAGTCGGATGCTTGACAGACGGCGGGGTGGGATGTCTCTCCCCACGAGGCGGGGGGAGGCAGATTGCCTTGTCGTTCCACCACTCGAGGGCGGCCTTCTACGTCGCGCTCAATGGTGATCCGAGTCCGGCTGCGGCTAGCAGCCGGCTCCTTGTCTTTCCTTGCGCAGGCGCCGCTTGCAGTCGGCGTCCGGGATGTCGCGGCATGTTCTCGGTGTGGGGGAGGACTCTCAGCGCGGGCGCCGGCTTCGTGCCGTTCTGCGGCTGCATCAATCAGCTGCTGGATGCGTCTAGTCATGTAGGGGAGCTCATCAGCCCCCATCCCGTTCAGCTCGTCTGCGGCCGCCTGAGCGGCACGCAAGTTCTCGAGTGGCGTGGCGTAGACTGGGCGGTCTGCTCCCAGCATGCTGGCGATGGCCGCGCCGCGCTTCTTGACGAGGCCGGCTCGGCTCGGCCCGCCAGGAGGCGGTGTACCAAAGGCGGTGTCGTCGACTTCGCGCTGGTGAGCCTCAGTGTGGCGTCTCATGGATGCTATCTTCTGGCCCTCCGCGATGAGGGCGAGGCGGCGTGCCTCCTTAGTATCGGCGTCGGCGTCGGCCGGGATGGGGACGGACAAGTCATGCAGCGCCGCTTGTAGGGCGTCGTGGGCGTTCTCGCCCGAGACGGCGCCGTGGCTGATGACCTGCACCTCAGTGACAGCGCTGTTGCCACTGTCGGCTCGAGGGTGAGGGTCGTCGATGATCACCACGTCGGTGGGGAAGGCGTCAAGCGATGCCGTGTCGGAGTCGACAAGCATCGGGTCGGTGGAGCCGACCAACTCCAAGTCCACAGCAAGCTCGCTGGAGACGTGAAGCTAGTCGAGGAGGCTGACGAGGCGGCTCTCGGGGTAGTCTGTGCCCGCGTCGGACGCGGGCTCGTCGGAGATGCGAGTCTCGCCAAGAAGGTCGGCGAGGTAGCTCGCCGCGCAGGCGTCGTCGACGCCTTGATGCGCGTCAGGGCAAGCGCCATCGGGCGTAGCGGGCTGGCTATGCTCGCGGGGGAGGAAAAGGGTTCCCGTCCAGAACAGGTCTTCGGACGACGGTGCACCTGGCCCCACGGTGGGCGCCAAATGTCGGGTGGTAGGTGTGACATATGCCAACGGCTGGCTTATCATTGTGGGAGCCAGTAAGACATCGCCGGTGCCTGGAAACGGGATAAGGCGAAGACATGCACGCCGGCGAATCTTACCCAGGTTCAGGGCTCTCTGTGGAGATAACACCCCTAGTCCTGCTCTGCGGGGTCTCCGCATGATCACTAGACCAACACAAGTAGCTACAAGTGCTCCTTGAGCTGTTTGGCTAGGGGAAGAAGAAGGGCAAGGCTAGCTCTCCTTTTCTCTCTATGTGGTGTGTAAAACTCTATCAGATCAACCCTTTGCATGGGTGTCCCGGGGGATTTATATAGGTCTACCCCCCAGGGGTACAATGGTAATCCAGCTGGGCGCGGGTCCCAGCCGTCAGCGTCTGTGCTCGCCGGCTTCTCCGCCGGCCGTTGGGGCCCGCCGACCAGTGGGTCCCGCCGGCTACCAGCCTCTGGGCCGACAGGCCGGCCCCACCGCCTGGGGGCCTTGTCGGCGGCTGGTTACTGTTGCCTCGCCCCTGATGACGAGGGCTTTGTCAAGGTAAGCGTGGCTACAGTGCCGCCGCCTTGCGGGCTCTCACTGTAGCCTCACCTCGTCTTGTCTCCTTAATGATGCACATGTTTCGAGGGAGGGAGGTAGCCGGCTACGCCCCAGGCCGACTAGGGGAGGCCGGGCCGCCTTCGAGCGTCTCTCTGGCTAAAGGGGCCTGCCGCCCGCGGGCCGTACTGGCGCCTGTCGTGGGTGACATCGAGGTCAACATGGCTACAGTGTCGCACCGGACGGGGGATGGCTGACCCATACGGCGCCCTGTGGCCATGCATGTTCCGGGATTCGGGGGTGGTAGGCTGTACGGCGGCCACGCCCCGTCTTATCACCGTTATGTGGGCGCAGCCTTGGTGGGTTGCAGTCTTGGCCGGCTTCTGGGAGTCGGCCTTCTTCACGGCCGGCTTCCTGGAGTCGGCCATCTCGTAGCTTTCTTCGGGAAGGTTTTTGAGGCCGGGTCGCCTTCTGGTAGTCGGCCCTGGGGATAGCCGGCCAGAGGAAGGCGGCCCCATGCTCTGGATGCTTGAAGGCTCGATTGGCCTGATAATTTTTCGAAGAGCCAGGGGGAGTCAGTTAGGCTACCCGTGGCCATTTACTCCGACAATCGAGTTGTAATTGTTGAGTTGTAAGAAAATAAAAGTGTGATGATCTTCATTTTTAGAGCATTGTCCCAAGTGAGGAAAAGGATGATGGAGACTATGATTCCCCCACAAGTCGGGATGAGACTCCGGACGAAAAATGAAAAAAAAAGAGGCCATAAAAAAGAGAAAGGCCCAAAAATATGAGAGAAAAAGAGAGAAGGGACAATGTAACTATCCTTTTACCACAATTGTGCTTCAAAGTAGCACCATGATCTTCATGATAGAGAGTCTCTCATTTTGTCACTTTCATATACTAGTGGGAATTTTTCATTATAGAACTTGGCTTGTATATTCCAATGATGGGCTTCCTCAAAATGCCCTAGGTCTTCCTGAGCAAGCGAGTTGGATGCACACCCACTTAGTTTATTTTGTTGAGCTTTCATATACTTATAGCTCTAGTGCATCCGTTGCATGGCAATCCCTACTCACTCACATTGATATCTATTGATGGGCATCTCCATAGCCCGTTGATACGCCTAGTTGATGTGAGACTATCTTCTCCCTTTTTGTCTTCTCCACAACCACCATTCTATTCCACATATAGTGCTATGTCCATGGCTCACGTTCATGTATTGCGTGAAGATTGAAAAAGTTTGAGAACGCCAAAAGTATGAAACAATTGCTTGGCTTGTCATCGGGGTTGTGCATGATTTAAATACTTTGTGTGGTGAAGATAGAGCATAGCCAGACTATATGATTTTGTAGGGATAACTTTCTTTGGCCATGTTATTTTGAGAAGACATGATTGCTTTGTTAGTATGCTTGAAGTATTATTATTTTATGTCAATATTAAACTTTTGTCTTGAATCTTTCGGATATGAATATTCATACCACAATTAAGAAGAATTACATTGAAATTATGCCAAGTAGCACTCCGCATCAACAATTCTGTTTTTATCATTTACCTACTCGAGGACGAGCATGAATTAAGCTTGCGGATGCTTGATACGTCTCCAACGTATCTATAATTTTTGATAGCTCCATGCTATATTATCTACTATTTTGGACATTAATGGGCTTTATTATTCACTTTTATATTATTTTTGGGACTAACCTATTAACCGGAGGCCCAGCCCAGAATTTCTGTTTTTTTGCCTATTTCAAAGTTTCGCAGAAAAGGAATATCAAACGGAGTTCAAACGGAATGAAACCTTCGGGAACGTGCTTTTTAGGAAGAATATGATCCAGGAGACTTGGACCCTACGTCAAGAAACAGAAGAGGAGGCCACGAGGTAGGGGGCGCACCTACCCCCCCCCCAGGGCGCGCCCTCCACCCTCGTGGGTCCCCTGTTGCTCCACCGACGTACTCCTTCCTCCTATATATACCTACGTACCCCCAAACGATTAGATACGGAGCCAAAAACCTAATTCCACCGCCGCAACCTTCTGTACCCACGAGATCCCATCTTGGGGCCTGTTCTGGAGCTCCGCCAAAAGGGGCATCGATCACGGAGGGCTTCTACATCATCACCATAGCCCCTCCGATGAAGTTTGAGTAGTTTACCTCAGACCTTCGGGTCCATAGTTAGTAGCTAGATGGCTTCTTCTCTCTTTTTGGATCTCAATACCATGTTCTCCCCCTCTCTCGTGGAGATCTATTCGATGTAATCTTCTTTTGCGGTGTGTTTGTTGAGACCGATGAATTGTGGGTTTATGATCAAGATTATCTATGAACAATATTTGAATCTTCTGAATTCTTTTATGTATGATTGGTTATCTTTGCAAGTCTCTTCGAATTATCAGTTTGGTTTGGCCTACTAGATTGATCTTTCTTGCAATGGGAGAAGGGCTTAGCTTCGGGTTCAATCTTGCGGTGTCCTTTCCCCGTGACAGTAGGGGCAGCAAGGCACGTATTGTATTGTTGCCATCGAGGATAACAACATGGGGTTTTTATCATATTGCATGAATTTATCCCTCTACATCATGTCATCTTGCTTAAGGTGTTACTCTGTTTTTATGAACTTAATACTCTAGATGCATGCTGGATAGCGGTCGATGAGTGGAGTAATAGTAGTAGATGCAGGCAGGAGTCGGTCTACTTGTCTCGGACGTGATGCCTATATACATGATCATACATAGATATTTTCATAACTATGCTCAATTCTGTCAATTGCTCAACAGTAATTTGTTCACCCACCATAAAATACTTATGCTCTCGAGAGAAGCCACTAGTGAAACCTATGGCCCCCGGGTCTATCTTCATCATATTAATCTTCCAATAGTTAGTTATTTCCTTTGCTTTTTATTTTTCTTTTCTTTTACTTTGCATCTTTATCACAAAAATACCAAAAATATTATCCTATCATATCTATCAGATCTCACTCTCGTAAGTGACCGTGTAGGGATTGACAACCCCTTATCGCGTTGGTTGCGAGGAATTTTTTTTTTGTAGGTGCGAGGGACTCACGCGTAGCCTCCTACTGGATTGATACCTTGGTTCTCAAAAACTGAGGGAAATACTTACGCTACTTTGCTGCATCACCTTTTCCTCTTCAAGGGAAAACCAATGCAGTGCTCAAGAGGTAGCATAGATCAACTCTTGTAACAATCATATTCATCAAGATCAATCAAGCAGGAAGTAGGGTATTACCTCCATAGAGAGAGACGAACCTGGGTAAACATCGTGTCCCCTGTCTCCTATTACCATCGACCTTAGACGCACAGTTTGGGGCCCCCTACCCGAGATCCGCCGGTTTTGACACCGACATTTGTGCTTTCATTGAGAGTTCCACCATGCCGTCCCCAAAAAGGTTCGATGGCCCCTTCAATCGTCAACGATGACGCTGTCCAAGGAGAAACCTTCCTCCCCGGACAGATCTTCGTGTTCGGCGGCTTCCCACTGCGGGCCAACTCGTTTGGCCACCTGGAGCAGATCGATAGCTACGCCCCTGGCCATCAAGTCAGATTTGGGAGCTTGAATTACGTTGCGGACATCCGTGGAGATTTGATCTTTGCCGGATTTGAGACCGCGGCAACCGCTCCTGGTCACCTAGACGAACATGACCTAAATCTGTCGTCAGACCACATCCAGGAGATAGCTCATGTGACCCCTCTGGCCTTAGATCCAGAGCACACTGCGGCATCCCTGGATCGGAGGCTCGATCCCACCACGGAGGCCATAGACTCCCCGGCGCTGGAGCCGCACATAGACTTAAACTCACACAATACTCGCGTCACTGGAGCTCGAGACTCTTCTCTGGGTATAAGTCCCGAACCACGTGAGTCCGCGGATACCGAACTTGACCGCTTGTCGATTTTCGAGTTCAGCACCGCAGACATCTTCCAGCACTCGCCCTTGGGCGACCTGCTGAACTCGTTAAAAAACTTGTCCTTGGCGGGGGACTCACAGCCGAATTATGTCCGGTTTGAACTGGAGGCTGATGATGAAGGAGAATTTCGCTTCGCACCCACCACCCACTTCGTAGCCACTGTCAAAGATTTAACCGACGCACTTGACTATGACTCCAAAGACATCGACGGTATGGACGACGATGCCGGAG
This sequence comes from Triticum aestivum, assembly GCF_018294505.1. Taxonomy (NCBI): domain Eukaryota; kingdom Viridiplantae; phylum Streptophyta; class Magnoliopsida; order Poales; family Poaceae; genus Triticum; species Triticum aestivum. The sequence continues at coordinate 411,925,736 of NC_057799.1, read as the reverse complement.
ACGAGGAGGCCCAAACCACGCCATTCACCGGACGATGGATGGCCACTTCCTCATACGACGTCTACATGGTAGACACGCCGAAAAATAATAGTGGCGATGACAAGGAAAACCCCACAAAGGAAGACCCTCCTAAAACACAACCAAAGCGCCGACGCCAGCGGTGCTGCTCTAAATCCCGCTGGAGTCGAGACAACAACACCGGCACAGGAGACGATAACACTCCGGATGGTGCCGAAGACACAGAAGAACCCGATGAACAAACTGCCGAACAAGACCATTGGGAAGATGGGCAAGTCAGCCCTGACGAACAGGCAATGGAAGAAGACTCAGAGGATGGTAGTTACCATCCGCCCTCCGAGGAGGAGGCAAGCCTCGGCAACGACGACTTCATCGTGCCTAAGGAGCCTTTGGAGCAGGAGCGCTTTAAGCGCCACCTAATAGCCACTACAAGGAGCCTGAAAAAGAAACAGCAGTAGCTTCAAGCTGACCAAGATCTGCTTGTTGACAGATGGACTGATGTCCTGGCAGCCGAAGAATACGGCCTCAGATGCCCAGCCAAGAGTTACCCACAGCGAAGGCTGCTACCCCAGTTAGATGAAGAAGCGCCAGAGCTCATACCTCCCTCACGTAATGCGGCCGATCGACCACCACGCGGTCGGGACAGTGCGGCAGACCGACCACCATGTGGTCGGGATAAAGCAACAGCTCAGGCTGAACAGCAGCCTGCCCCACCGCCTCGTAAAAATAGAGACGAAACAGCTTGGGGTCGCACATACGACCTCCGGCAGGCCCTGGATAGTAGAGCAGGACATACCCGATCGATTTATGGATCGCGAGGACGTCCCTCGACACGCGATGATGGATACCTATTCGAACGTGACAAACCTAGTCACACCCGAGCCGAGAACCGCAGACGAACTCCATTGGAGCTACGGCGCAATGCAGCCAAATATAGAGGCGCCGCACACCCTCTCTGCTTCACTGATGAAGTAATGGACCACGAATTCCCCGAAGGGTTCAAGGCTGTGATCCTGCGGTATGGATCAAGGACTTTATCCTCCACATCCATATGGCCCGGGGAGATGACCTCCACGCTATCAAGTACCTCCCGCTAAAGCTTAAAGGACCAGCTCGGCACTAGTTAAACAACCTGCCTGAAAATTCTATTGGCAGCTGGGAGGACTTGGAAGAGGCCTTCCTCGATAATTTCCAAGGTACATATGTCCGGCCGCCAGACGCCAATGACTTAAGCCACATAGTTCAACAGCCCGCGGAGTCCGCCATGACGTTCTGCACTAGGTTCCTAACTAAAAAGAACCAGATCGTCGACTGTCCGGATGCCGAAGCCCTAGCGGCCTTTATACACAGCATCCGCGACGAATGGCTCGCCCGCCACCTAGGCCAAGAAAAGCCAACATCTATGGCAGCCCTCACGGCACTCATGACCCGCTTTTGCACGGGTGAGGATAGTTGGTTGGCTCGCAGCAAAAACACAGTGTAACGCCCATGATGCGGCTATATCTCCCACGTGTCGAGGCACGACTTAGAGGCATAACCGCATTGTGGTTTTGTCGCAAGAAGGGTCATCTTCACACAATCCCATGTAATGAACAAGAATGGGATAACGAGAGTTGGCTTACAATCGCCACTTCACACAATACATAAATATAATCCATACATCATCCAAAATACACACATAGACCGACTACGGTCAAAATCCAAATGAAAATAAGATAACCCCAAATGCTAGATCCCCGATCGTCCCAACTGGGCTCCACTACTGATCATCAGGAAAAGACACATAGTAACGACCACGTTCCTCATCGAACTTCCACTTGAGGTCGAACTCATCATCTGCACTGGCATCGTCGGCACCTGCAACTGTTTTGGTAGAATCTGTGGGTCACGAGAACTCAGCAATCTCACACCCGCAAGATCAAGACTATTTAAGCTTAAAGGAAAGGATGATGTAATGAGGTGGAGCTGCAGCAGGCACTAAGCATATATAGTGGCTAACATACGCAAAAGAGAGCGAGAAGAGAAGCAACGGAACGGTCGTCATCTAGTAATGACCAAGAAGTGATCCTGAACTCCTACTTACGTCATTCATAACTCAAACCGTGTTCACTTCCCGGACTCCGCCGAGAAGAGACCATCACGGCTACACACGCGGTTGATGTATTTTAATTAAGTCAAGTGACAAGTTCTCTACAACCGGACATTAACAAATTCCCATCTGCCTCATAACCGTGGGCACGGCTTTCGAAAGATAATACCCTGTAGGGGTGTCCCAACTTAGCCCATCATAAGCTCTCACGGTCAACGAAGGATAAACCTTCTCCCAGGAAGACCCGATCAGTCTCGGAATCCCGGTTTACAAGACATTTCGACAATGGTAAAACAAGACCAGCAAAGCCGCCCGATGTGCCGACAAATCCCGATAGGAGCTGCACATATCTCGTTCTCGGGGCAACACCGGATGAGACTAGCTACGAGTAAAACCAGTCCTCAAGTTTCCCCAAGGTGGCCCCGCAGGCAGCTCGGTTCAAACCAACAATCGAAGGAGCACTGGCCCGTGGGGGTCTAAAATAAAGATGACCCTCGGGCTCGCGAAAACCCGGGGGAAAAAGGCTTAGGTGGCAAATAGTAAAACCAAGGTTGGGCCTTGCTGGAGGAGTTTTATTCAAGGCGAACTGTCAAGGGGGTCCCATAAATCACCCAACCGCGTAAGGAACGCAAACTCAAGGAACATAATACCGGTATGACGGAAACTAGGGCGGCAAGAGTGGAACAAAACACCAGGCATAAGGCCGAGCCTTCCACCCTTTACCAAATATATAGATGCATTAATTAAATAAGAGATATTGTGATATCCCAACATATCCATGTTCCGACATGGAACAAACTTCAACTTCACCTGCAACTAGCAATGCTATAAGAAGGGCTGAGCAAAAGCGGTAACTTAGCCAAACAACGGTTTGCTAGGAAATGATGGTTAGAGGCTGTCATGGCAATATGGGAGGCATGATATAGCAAGTGATAGGTAGCGCAGCATGGCAAATAGAGCGAACAACTAGCAAAGCAAAGATAGAAGTGATTTCGGGGGTATGGTCATCTTGCCTGCAAGGTTCTCAGAGTTGTTGAAAGCTTGATCCTCGTAAGCGTACTCAACAGGTTCCTCATTCACGAACTCGTCTCCCGGCTCTACCCAAAACAAGAACACAAGCAATGGAACCACAATCAAACACGAGAGATGCACAAGCAACATGATGCAAAACATGTATGATATGCAAGATATGATATGCGATGCATATGCGTGCTCCGGACGAAAAATGATGAACAAGGCAGTAACTTGGCAAACCAAGTATGCCACTGGAAAGATGAGATGATTTCGGTCGAAATCGATCTAAAGATCACCGGAAACGGATGCACGGTTTGCAAATGGCAAGCAAAACAAGAATGACACAAATCTGTGATTAACAGCATGATAGCACTTAGAATGCAACAAGTTACAAAGCTACAGCACTCCAACATAGCAACAAAGCATCTGGCAGTAATCTACAGGAGATGCTTGACAAAAGATGAACACTGAGCTATAGATAGATCACAACATAACAGGTTCAAACAAGCATGGCAAAAGTGCAAAAGATAACAGGTTCACAGACTTGGTGAAAATTACTGGACATGCCTGAAACAGCATCAGGTAGCAATGTTCAGAGTATGATATCAACATGCTACAGGAACTTAACATGGCAAAACAATGCATGGCAGTATTCTACTAAATTCATATGACAAAAGTCCCTTACAGACCATAAGACAAAAAGGAACAGAAGATATGATGGCAACCATGTAAACGTAACAAGTTTCATTAACAGGTTCCAGACTTAGCAGAAAACAGAGCATGGCAGAAACAATAATATGAAGGCATCTTTGTGAGCTTGATGCACTCACCACAAAGCAATGCATGACAAAACAAGCATACCTGCAGAAAGATGGTAAGTTTATGAAGCTAACCAAGGTAAGATCAAGTACATAGCATGAATGAAACAACTACAACAAGCTTGGCAAAATTGAATAACACGTAAACAATCTGCCAGAAATATTTTATAGCAAAAGTAGAGCAAGATTGAGTCATGCTATGGCACTCCATAATTGAAAACAAGGGCACGAATGGATCAATGACAGCAATATCTACAAAACACCCTTACTGAACATCTCCAAAAGGAGCATGGATATCTCTGTAGCCACGTGGATACATAGCAACAAAATAACAGCAGTCACAGACTGGTAAATTTACTAAGTCCCTGAAATCAGAAACATTACGAAGCCTAGTTTGCATGCTTGTGCTAGTCACCACAGAGATCACACAAATACATGGCATACACCTCTGTAAAGATGGCATGGCATACGGCAACACACATGTAGAGCTCATGCCCATAAGATGCACAGATTAAATGCAACAAAAATAACAAATCCTCAAGTTCTGATAAGTGACAGCAGATAACAGCAACTAGCACTCTTGCACCAGAGATTTGGGCACCAACATGACCTCAAATGAACATGGTGCAATGGAACAAAATGAATAGAATCTTGAGACGAACATTTCAATATATTACACGCGCCAAACGGAGCTATATACAGAGAGTTATGATGCGATGAACAGGTACACATAATGTAAAAACATTAGGCCTTGGAGAAAAAAACGGGAGAGGAGGAAGTCAACCCTAGGGTTCGGCCAGATCTGGATCGGGCCCGGTGGCTCGCCGGAGTTGCTGCTCGAGCTCGCCGGACTCGGGGAGACGCCGGCTCGGGCGGAGAGGAGGAGGGGC